>NW_027364738.1:0-182475 GCF_046119375.1 Phyllobates terribilis
ATGCCATGCCTTTCATTCAGTCAGTAGCTTCAATCATTTCTGGACTTTTTCAATGGCAAAAATCAATGAATATTGTAAATGCACAAACAGTAATTTCTCCGCATTGCAAGGTGCAATTCTGAAATTTTTTGCTTTTCCTGCTCCTCTTAGCATGATAAAGAAGATTCAAAGAGAGTGAGATGCCAGCTCCTTTCATTCAGTCAGTAGCTTCAATCATTTTCTGGACGTTTTTCAATGGCAAAAATCAATGAATATTGTAAATGCACAAACAGTAATTTCTCCGCATTGCAAGTGCAATTCTGAAATTTTTTGCTTTTTCCTGCTCCTCTTAGCATGATAAAGAAGATTCAAAGAGAGTGAGATGCCAGCTCCTTTCATTCAGTCAGTAGCTTCAAACATTTCTGGTATATGAATAACATGATGTTTTTCAATGGCAAAAATCAATGAATATTGTAAATGCACAAACAGTAATTTCTCCGCATTGCAAGGTGCAATTCTGAAATTTCTTGCTTTTCCTGCTCCTCTTAGCATGATAAAGAAGATTCAAAGAGAGTGAGATGCCAGCTCCTTTCATTCAGTCAGTAGCTTCAATCATTTCTGGTATATGAATAACATGATGTTTTCAATGGCAAAAATCAATGAATATTGTAAATGCACAAACAGTAATTTCTCCGCATTGCAAGGTGCAATTCTGAAATTTTTTTGCTTTTTCCTGCTCCTCTTAGCATGACAAAGAGAGTGAGATGCCAGCTCCTTTCATTCAGTCAGTAGCTTCAATCATTTCTGGACTTTTTTCAACGGCAAAAATCAATGAATATTGTAAATGCACAAACAGTAATTTCTCCGCATTGCAAGGTGCAATTCTGAAATTTTTTGCTTTTTCCTGCTCCTCTTAGCATGATAAAGAAGATTCAAAGAGAGTGAGATGCCAGCTCCTTTCATTCAGTCAGTAGCTTCAATCATTTCTGGACGTTTTTCAATGGCAAAAATCAATGTATATTGTAAATGCACAAACAGTAATTTCTCCGCATTGCAAGGTGCAATTCTGAAATTTTTTGCTTTTTCCTGCTCCTCTTAGCATGATAAAGAAGATTCAAAGAGAGTGAGATGCCAGCTCCTTTCATTCAGTCAGTAGCTTCAATCATTTCTGGACGTTTTTCAATGGCAAAAATCAATGAATATTGTAAATGCACAAACTGTAATTTCTCCGCATTGCAAGGTGCAATTCTGAAATTTTTTGCTTTTTCCTGCTCCTCTTAGCATGATAAAGAAGATTCAAAGAGAGTGAGATGCCAGCTCCTTTCATTCAGTCAGTAGCTTCAATCATTTCTGGACGTTTTTCAATGGCAAAAATCAATGAATATTGTAAATGCACAAACTGTAATTTCTCCGCATTGCAAGGTGCAATTCTGAAATTTTTTGCTTTTTCCTGCTCCTCTTAGCATGATAAAGAAGATTCAAAGAGAGTGAGATGCCAGCTCCATTCATTGAGTCAGTAGCTTCAATCATTTCTGGACGTTTTTCAATGGCAAAAATCAATGAATATTGTAAATGCACAAACAGTAATTTCTCCGCATTGCAAGGTGCAATTCTGAAATTTTTTGCTTTTTCCTGCTCCTCTTAGAATGATAAAGAAGATTCAAAGAGAGTGAGATGCCAGCTCCTTTCATTCAGTCAGTACCTTCAATCATTTCTGGACGTTTTTCAATGGCAAAAATCAATGAATATTGTAAATGCACAAACAGTAATTTCTCCGCATTGCAAGGTGCAATTCTGAAATTTTTTGCTTTTTCCTGCTCCTCTTAGCATGATAAAGAAGATTCAAAGAGAGTGAGATGCCAGTTCCTTTCATTCAGTCAGTAGCTTCAAACATTTCTGGTATATGAATAACATGATGTTTTTCAATGGCAAAAATCAATGAATATTGTAAATGCACAAACAGTAATTTCTCCGCATTGCAAGGTGCAAGTCTGAAATTTTTTGCTTTTTCCTGCTCCTCTTAGCATGATAAAGAAGATTCAAAGAGAGTGAGATGCCAGCTACTTTCATTCAGTCAGTAGCTTCAATCATTTCTGGACGTTTTTCAATGGTAAAAATCAATGAATATTGTAAATGCACAAACAGTAATTTCTCCACATTGCAAGGTGCAATTCTGAAATTTTTTGCTTTATCCTGCTCCTCTTAGCATGATAAAGAAGATTCAAAGAGATTGAGATGCCAGCTCCTTTCATTCAGTCAGTAGCTTCAAACATTTCTGGTATATGAATAACATGATGTTTTTCAATGGCAAAAATCAATGAATATTGTAAATGCACAAACAGTAATTTCTCCGCATTGCAAGGTGCAATTCTGAAATTTTTTGCTTTTTCCTGCTCCTCTTAGCATGATAAAGAAGATTCAAAGAGAGTGAGATGCCAGCTCCTTTCATTCAGTCAGTAGCTTCAAACATTTCTGGTATATGAATAACATGATGTTTTTCAATGGCAAAAATCAATGAATATTGTAAATGCACAAACAGTAATTTCTCCGCATTGCAAGGTGCAAGTCTGAAATTTTTTGCTTTTTCCTGCTCCTCTTTAGCATGATAAAGAAAATTCAAAGAGAGTGAGATGCCAGCTACTTTCATTCAGTCAGTAGCTTCAATCATTTCTGGACGTTTTTCAATGGTAAAAATCAATGAATATTGTAAATGCACAAACAGTAATTTCTCCACATTGCAAGGTGCAATTCTGAAATTTTTTGCTTTTTCCTGCTCCTCTTAGCATGATAAAGAAGATTCAAAGAGAGTGAGATGCCAGCTCCTTTCATTCAGTCAGTAGCTTCAAACATTTCTGGTATATGAATAACATGATGTTTTTCAATGGCAAAAATCAATGAATATTGTAAATGCACAAACAGTAATTTCTCCGCATTGCAAGGTGCAATTCTGAAATTTTTTGCTTTTTCCTGCTCCTCTTAGCATGATAAAGAAGATTCAAAGAGAGTGAGATGCCAGCTCCTTTCATTCAGTCAGTAGCTTCAATCATTTCTGGATGTTTTTCAATGGCAAAAATCAATGAATATTGTAAATGCACAAACTGTAATTTCTCCGCATTGCAAGGTGCAATTCTGAAATTTTTTGCTTTTTCCTGCTCCTCTTAGCATGATAAAGAAGATTCAAAGAGAGTGAGATGCCAGCTCCTTTCATTCAGTCAGTAGCTTCAATCATTTCTGGACGTTTTTCAATGGCAAAAATCAATGAATATTGTAAATGCACAAACAGTAATTTCTCCGCATTGCAAGGTGCAATTCTGAAATTTTTTGCTTTTTCCTGCTCCTCTTAGCATGATAAAGAAGATTCAAAGAGAGTGAGATGCCAGCTCCTTTCATTCAGTCAGTACCTTCAATCATTTCTGGACGTTTTTCAATGGCAAAAATCAATGAATATTGTAAATGCACAAACAGTAATTTTTCCGCATTGCAAGGTGCAATTCTGAAATTTTTTGCTTTTTCCCGCTCCTCTTAGCATGATAAAGAAGATTCAAAGAGAGTGAGGTGCCAGCTCCTTTCATTCAGTCAGTAGCTTCAAACATTTCTGGTATATGAATAACATGTTTTTCAATGGCAAAAATCAATGAATATTGTAAATGCACAAACAGTAATTTCTCCGCATTGCAAGGTGCAATTCTGAAATTTTTTGCTTTTTCCTGCTCCTCTTAGCATGATAAAGAAGATTCAAAGAGAGTGAGATGCCAGCTCCTTTCATTCAGTCAGTAGCTTCAATCATTTCTGGACGTTTTTCAATGGCAAAAATCAATGAATATTGTAAATGCACAAACAGTAATTTCTCCGCATTGCAAGGTGCAATTCTGAAATTTTTTGCTTTTTCCTGCTCCTCTTAGCATGATAAAGAAGATTCAAAGAGAGTGAGATGCCAGCTCCTTTCATTCAGTCAGTAGCTTCAATCATTTCTGGACGTTTTTCAATGGCAAAAATCAATGAATATTGTAAATGCACAAACAGTAATTTCTCCGCATTGCAAGGTGCAATTCTGAAATTTTTTGCTTTTTCCTGCTCCTCTTAGCATGATAAAGAAGATTCAAAGAGAGTGAGATGCCAGCTCCTTTCATTCAGTCAGTAGCTTCAAACATTTCTGGTATATGAATAACATGATGTTTTTCAATGGCAAAAATCAATGAATATTGTAAATGCACAAACAGTAATTTCTCCGCATTGCAAGGTGCAATTCTGAAATTTCTTGCTTTTTCCTGCTCCTCTTAGCATGATAAAGAAGATTCAAAGAGAGTGAGATGCCAGCTCCTTTCATTCAGTCAGTAGCTTCAATCATTTCTGGTATATGAATAACATGATGTTTTTCAATGGCAAAAATCAATGAATATTGTAAATGCACAAACAGTAATTTCTCCGCATTGCAAGGTGCAATTCTGAAATTTTTTGCTTTTTCCTGCTCCTCTTAGCATGATAAAGAAGATTCAAAGAGAGTGAGATGCCAGCTCCTTTCATTCAGTCAGTAGCTTCAATCATTTCTGGACTTTTTTCAACGGCAAAAATCAATGAATATTGTAAATGCACAAACAGTAATTTCTCCGCATTGCAAGGTGCAATTCTGAAATTTTTTGCTTTTTCCTGCTCCTCTTAGCATGATAAAGAAGATTCAAAGAGAGTGAGATGCCAGCTCCTTTCATTCAGTCAGTAGCTTCAATCATTTCTGGACGTTTTTCAATGGCAAAAATCAATGTATATTGTAAATGCACAAACAGTAATTTCTCCGCATTGCAAGGTGCAATTCTGAAATTTTTTGCTTTTTCCTGCTCCTCTTAGCATGATAAAGAAGATTCAAAGAGAGTGAGATGCCAGCTCCTTTCATTCAGTCAGTAGCTTCAATCATTTCTGGACGTTTTTCAATGGCAAAAATCAATGAATATTGTAAATGCACAAACTGTAATTTCTCCGCATTGCAAGGTGCAATTCTGAAATTTTTTGCTTTTTCCTGCTCCTCTTAGCATGATAAAGAAGATTCAAAGAGAGTGAGATGCCAGCTCCTTTCATTCAGTCAGTAGCTTCAATCATTTCTGGACGTTTTTCAATGGCAAAAATCAATGAATATTGTAAATGCACAAACTGTAATTTCTCCGCATTGCAAGGTGCAATTCTGAAATTTTTTGCTTTTTCCTGCTCCTCTTAGCATGATAAAGAAGATTCAAAGAGAGTGAGATGCCAGCTCCATTCATTGAGTCAGTAGCTTCAATCATTTCTGGACGTTTTTCAATGGCAAAAATCAATGAATATTGTAAATGCACAAACAGTAATTTCTCCGCATTGCAAGGTGCAATTCTGAAATTTTTTGCTTTTTCCTGCTCCTCTTAGAATGATAAAGAAGATTCAAAGAGAGTGAGATGCCAGCTCCTTTCATTCAGTCAGTACCTTCAATCATTTCTGGACGTTTTTCAATGGCAAAAATCAATGAATATTGTAAATGCACAAACAGTAATTTCTCCGCATTGCAAGGTGCAATTCTGAAATTTTTTGCTTTTTCCTGCTCCTCTTAGCATGATAAAGAAGATTCAAAGAGAGTGAGATGCCAGTTCCTTTCATTCAGTCAGTAGCTTCAAACATTTCTGGTATATGAATAACATGATGTTTTTCAATGGCAAAAATCAATGAATATTGTAAATGCACAAACAGTAATTTCTCCGCATTGCAAGGTGCAAGTCTGAAATTTTTTGCTTTTTCCTGCTCCTCTTAGCATGATAAAGAAGATTCAAAGAGAGTGAGATGCCAGCTACTTTCATTCAGTCAGTAGCTTCAATCATTTCTGGACGTTTTTCAATGGTAAAAATCAATGAATATTGTAAATGCACAAACAGTAATTTCTCCACATTGCAAGGTGCAATTCTGAAATTTTTTGCTTTATCCTGCTCCTCTTAGCATGATAAAGAAGATTCAAAGAGATTGAGATGCCAGCTCCTTTCATTCAGTCAGTAGCTTCAAACATTTCTGGTATATGAATAACATGATGTTTTTCAATGGCAAAAATCAATGAATATTGTAAATGCACAAACAGTAATTTCTCCGCATTGCAAGGTGCAATTCTGAAATTTTTTGCTTTTTCCTGCTCCTCTTAGCATGATAAAGAAGATTCAAAGAGAGTGAGATGCCAGCTCCTTTCATTCAGTCAGTAGCTTCAAACATTTCTGGTATATGAATAACATGATGTTTTTCAATGGCAAAAATCAATGAATATTGTAAATGCACAAACAGTAATTTCTCCGCATTGCAAGGTGCAAGTCTGAAATTTTTTGCTTTTTCCTGCTCCTCTTAGCATGATAAAGAAAATTCAAAGAGAGTGAGATGCCAGCTACTTTCATTCAGTCAGTAGCTTCAATCATTTCTGGACGTTTTTCAATGGTAAAAATCAATGAATATTGTAAATGCACAAACAGTAATTTCTCCACATTGCAAGGTGCAATTCTGAAATTTTTTGCTTTTTCCTGCTCCTCTTAGCATGATAAAGAAGATTCAAAGAGAGTGAGATGCCAGCTCCTTTCATTCAGTCAGTAGCTTCAAACATTTCTGGTATATAAATAACATGATGTTTTTCAATGGCAAAAATCAATGAATATTGTAAATGCACAAACAGTAATTTCTCCGCATTGCAAGGTGCAATTCTGAAATTTTTTGCTTTTTCCTGTTCCTCTTAGCATGATAAAGAAGATTCAAAGAGAGTGAGATGCCAGCTCCTTTCATTCAGTCAGTAGCTTCAATCATTTCTGGACGTTTCTCAATGGCAAAAATCAATGAATATTGTAAATGCACAAACTGTAATTTCTCCGCATTGCAAGGTGCAATTCTGAAATTTTTTGCTTTTTCCTGCTCCTCTTAGCATGATAAAGAAGATTCAAAGAGAGTGAGATGCCAGCTCCTTTCATTCAGTCAGTAGCTTCAATCATTTCTGGACGTTTTTCAATGGCAAAAATCAATGAATATTGTAAATGCACAAACAGTAATTTCTCCGCATTGCAAGGTGCAATTCTGAAATTTTTTGCTTTTTCCTGCTCCTCTTAGCATGATAAAGAAGATTCAAAGAGAGTGAGATGCCAGCTCCTTTCATTCAGTCAGTACCTTCAATCATTTCTGGACGTTTTTCAATGGCAAAAATCAATGAATATTGTAAATGCACAAACAGTAATTTCTCCGCATTGCAAGGTGCAATTCTGAAATTTTTTGCTTTTTCCCGCTCCTCTTAGCATGATAAAGAAGATTCAAAGAGAGTGAGGTGCCAGCTCCTTTCATTCAGTCAGTAGCTTCAAACATTTCTGGTATATGAATTACATGTTTTTCAATGGCAAAAATCAATGAATATTGTAAATGCACAAACAGTAATTTCTCCGCATTGCAAGGTGCAATTCTGAAATTTTTTGCTTTTTCCTGCTCCTCTTAGCATGATAAAGAAGATTCAAAGAGAGTGAGATGCCAGCTCCTTTCATTCAGTCAGTAGCTTCAATCATTTCTGGACGTTTTTCAATGGCAAAAATCAATGAATATTGTAAATGCACAAACAGTAATTTCTCCGCATTGCAAGGTGCAATTCTGAAATTTTTTGCTTTTTCCTGCTCCTCTTAGCATGATAAAGAAGATTCAAAGAGAGTGAGATGCCAGCTCCTTTCATTCAGTCAGTAGCTTCAATCATTTCTGGACGTTTTTCAATGGCAAAAATCAATGAATATTGTAAATGCACAAAAAGTAATTTCTCCGCATTGCAAGGTGCAATTCTGAAATTTTTTGCTTTTTCCTGCTCCTCTTAGCATGATAAAGAAGATTCAAAGAGAGTGAGATGCCAGCTCCTTTCATTCAGTCAGTAGCTTCAAACATTTCTGGTATATGAATAACATGATGTTTTTCAATGGCAAAAATCAATGAATATTGTAAATGCACAAACAGTAATTTCTCCGCATTGCAAGGTGCAAGTCTGAAATTTTTTGCTTTTTCCTGCTCCTCTTAGCATGATAAAAAAGATTCAAAGAGAGTGAGATGGCAGCTACTTTCATTCAGTCAGTAGCTTCAATCATTTCTGGACGTTTTTCAATGGTAAAAATCAATGAATATTGTAAATGCACAAACAGTAATTTCTCCACATTGCAAGGTGCAATTCTGAAATTTTTTGCTTTTTCCTGCTCCTCTTAGCATGATAAAGAAGATTCAAAGAGAGTGAGATGCCAGCTCCTTTCATTCAGTCAGTAGCTTCAAACATTTCTGGTATATGAATAACATGATGTTTTTCAATGGCAAAAATCAATGAATATTGTAAATGCACAAACAGTAATTTCTCCGCATTGCAAGGTGCAATTCTGAAATTTCTTGCTTTTTCCTGCTCCTCTTAGCATGATAAAGAAGATTCAAAGAGAGTGAGATGCCAGCTCCTTTCATTCAGTCAGTAGCTTCAATCATTTCTGGTATATGAATAACATGATGTTTTTCAATGGCAAAAATCAATGAATATTGTAAATGCACAAACAGTAATTTCTCCGCATTGCAAGGTGCAATTCTGAAATTTTTTGCTTTTTCCTGCTCCTCTTAGCATGATAAAGAAGATTCAAAGAGAGTGAGATGCCAGCTCCTTTCATTCAGTCAGTAGCTTCAATCATTTCTGGACTTTTTTCAACGGCAAAAATCAATGAATATTGTAAATGCACAAACAGTAATTTCTCCGCATTGCAAGGTGCAATTCTGAAATTTTTTGCTTTTTCCTGCTCCTCTTAGCATGATAAAGAAGATTCAAAGAGAGTGAGATGCCAGCTCCTTTCATTCAGTCAGTAGCTTCAATCATTTCTGGACGTTTTTCAATGGCAAAAATCAATGTATATTGTAAATGCACAAACAGTAATTTCTCCGCATTGCAAGGTGCAATTCTGAAATTTTTTGCTTTTTCCTGCTCCTCTTAGCATGATAAAGAAGATTCAAAGAGAGTGAGATGCCAGCTCCTTTCATTCAGTCAGTAGCTTCAATCATTTCTGGACTTTTTTCAACGGCAAAAATCAATGAATATTGTAAATGCACAAACAGTAATTTCTCCGCATTGCAAGGTGCAATTCTGAAATTTTTTGCTTTTTCCTGCTCCTCTTAGCATGATAAAGAAGATTCAAAGAGAGTGAGATGCCAGCTCCTTTCATTCAGTCAGTAGCTTCAATCATTTCTGGACGTTTTTCAATGGCAAAAATCAATGTATATTGTAAATGCACAAACAGTAATTTCTCCGCATTGCAAGGTGCAATTCTGAAATTTTTTGCTTTTTCCTGCTCCTCTTAGCATGATAAAGAAGATTCAAAGAGAGTGAGATGCCAGCTCCTTTCATTCAGTCAGTAGCTTCAATCATTTCTGGACGTTTTTCAATGGCAAAAATCAATGAATATTGTAAATGCACAAACTGTAATTTCTCCGCATTGCAAGGTGCAATTCTGAAATTTTTTGCTTTTTCCTGCTCCTCTTAGCATGATAAAGAAGATTCAAAGAGAGTGAGATGCCAGCTCCTTTCATTCAGTCAGTAGCTTCAATCATTTCTGGACGTTTTTCAATGGCAAAAATCAATGAATATTGTAAATGCACAAACTGTAATTTCTCCGCATTGCAAGGTGCAATTCTGAAATTTTTTGCTTTTTCCTGCTCCTCTTAGCATGATAAAGAAGATTCAAAGAGAGTGAGATGCCAGCTCCATTCATTGAGTCAGTAGCTTCAATCATTTCTGGACGTTTTTCAATGGCAAAAATCAATGAATATTGTAAATGCACAAACAGTAATTTCTCCGCATTGCAAGGTGCAATTCTGAAATTTTTTGCTTTTTCCTGCTCCTCTTAGAATGATAAAGAAGATTCAAAGAGAGTGAGATGCCAGCTCCTTTCATTCAGTCAGTACCTTCAATCATTTCTGGACATTTTTCAATGGCAAAAATCAATGAATATTGTAAATGCACAAACAGTAATTTCTCCGCATTGCAAGGTGCAATTCTGAAATTTTTTGCTTTTTCCTGCTCCTCTTAGCATGATAAAGAAGATTCAAAGAGAGTGAGATGCCAGTTCCTTTCATTCAGTCAGTAGCTTCAAACATTTCTGGTATATGAATAACATGATGTTTTTCAATGGCAAAAATCAATGAATATTGTAAATGCACAAACAGTAATTTCTCCGCATTGCAAGGTGCAAGTCTGAAATTTTTTGCTTTTTCCTGCTCCTCTTAGCATGATAAAGAAGATTCAAAGAGAGTGAGATGCCAGCTACTTTCATTCAGTCAGTAGCTTCAATCATTTCTGGACGTTTTTCAATGGTAAAAATCAATGAATATTGTAAATGCACAAACAGTAATTTCTCCACATTGCAAGGTGCAATTCTGAAATTTTTTGCTTTATCCTGCTCCTCTTAGCATGATAAAGAAGATTCAAAGAGATTGAGATGCCAGCTCCTTTCATTCAGTCAGTAGCTTCAAACATTTCTGGTATATGAATAACATGATGTTTTTCAATGGCAAAAATCAATGAATATTGTAAATGCACAAACAGTAATTTCTCCGCATTGCAAGGTGCAATTCTGAAATTTTTTGCTTTTTCCTGCTCCTCTTAGCATGATAAAGAAGATTCAAAGAGAGTGAGATGCCAGCTCCTTTCATTCAGTCAGTAGCTTCAAACATTTCTGGTATATGAATAACATGATGTTTTTCAATGGCAAAAATCAATGAATATTGTAAATGCACAAACAGTAATTTCTCCGCATTGCAAGGTGCAAGTCTGAAATTTTTTGCTTTTTCCTGCTCCTCTTAGCATGATAAAGAAAATTCAAAGAGAGTGAGATGCCAGCTACTTTCATTCAGTCAGTAGCTTCAATCATTTCTGGACGTTTTTCAATGGTAAAAATCAATGAATATTGTAAATGCACAAACAGTAATTTCTCCACATTGCAAGGTGCAATTCTGAAATTTTTTGCTTTTTCCTGCTCCTCTTAGCATGATAAAGAAGATTCAAAGAGAGTGAGATGCCAGCTCCTTTCATTCAGTCAGTAGCTTCAAACATTTCTGGTATATAAATAACATGATGTTTTTCAATGGCAAAAATCAATGAATATTGTAAATGCACAAACAGTAATTTCTCCGCATTGCAAGGTGCAATTCTGAAATTTTTTGCTTTTTCCTGTTCCTCTTAGCATGATAAAGAAGATTCAAAGAGAGTGAGATGCCAGCTCCTTTCATTCAGTCAGTAGCTTCAATCATTTCTGGACGTTTCTCAATGGCAAAAATCAATGAATATTGTAAATGCACAAACTGTAATTTCTCCGCATTGCAAGGTGCAATTCTGAAATTTTTTGCTTTTTCCTGCTCCTCTTAGCATGATAAAGAAGATTCAAAGAGAGTGAGATGCCAGCTCCTTTCATTCAGTCAGTAGCTTCAATCATTTCTGGACGTTTTTCAATGGCAAAAATCAATGAATATTGTAAATGCACAAACAGTAATTTCTCCGCATTGCAAGGTGCAATTCTGAAATTTTTTGCTTTTTCCTGCTCCTCTTAGCATGATAAAGAAGATTCAAAGAGAGTGAGATGCCAGCTCCTTTCATTCAGTCAGTACCTTCAATCATTTCTGGACGTTTTTCAATGGCAAAAATCAATGAATATTGTAAATGCACAAACAGTAATTTCTCCGCATTGCAAGGTGCAATTCTGAAATTTTTTGCTTTTTCCCGCTCCTCTTAGCATGATAAAGAAGATTCAAAGAGAGTGAGGTGCCAGCTCCTTTCATTCAGTCAGTAGCTTCAAACATTTCTGGTATATGAATTACATGTTTTTCAATGGCAAAAATCAATGAATATTGTAAATGCACAAACAGTAATTTCTCCGCATTGCAAGGTGCAATTCTGAAATTTTTTGCTTTTTCCTGCTCCTCTTAGCATGATAAAGAAGATTCAAAGAGAGTGAGATGCCAGCTCCTTTCATTCAGTCAGTAGCTTCAATCATTTCTGGACGTTTTTCAATGGCAAAAATCAATGAATATTGTAAATGCACAAACAGTAATTTCTCCGCATTGCAAGGTGCAATTCTGAAATTTTTTGCTTTTTCCTGCTCCTCTTAGCATGATAAAGAAGATTCAAAGAGAGTGAGATGCCAGCTCCTTTCATTCAGTCAGTAGCTTCAATCATTTCTGGACGTTTTTCAATGGCAAAAATCAATGAATATTGTAAATGCACAAAAAGTAATTTCTCCGCATTGCAAGGTGCAATTCTGAAATTTTTTGCTTTTTCCTGCTCCTCTTAGCATGATAAAGAAGATTCAAAGAGAGTGAGATGCCAGCTCCTTTCATTCAGTCAGTAGCTTCAAACATTTCTGGTATATGAATAACATGATGTTTTTCAATGGCAAAAATCAATGAATATTGTAAATGCACAAACAGTAATTTCTCCGCATTGCAAGGTGCAAGTCTGAAATTTTTTGCTTTTTCCTGCTCCTCTTAGCATGATAAAAAAGATTCAAAGAGAGTGAGATGGCAGCTACTTTCATTCAGTCAGTAGCTTCAATCATTTCTGGACGTTTTTCAATGGTAAAAATCAATGAATATTGTAAATGCACAAACAGTAATTTCTCCACATTGCAAGGTGCAATTCTGAAATTTTTTGCTTTTTCCTGCTCCTCTTAGCATGATAAAGAAGATTCAAAGAGAGTGAGATGCCAGCTCCTTTCATTCAGTCAGTAGCTTCAAACATTTCTGGTATATGAATAACATGATGTTTTTCAATGGCAAAAATCAATGAATATTGTAAATGCACAAACAGTAATTTCTCCGCATTGCAAGGTGCAATTCTGAAATTTCTTGCTTTTTCCTGCTCCTCTTAGCATGATAAAGAAGATTCAAAGAGAGTGAGATGCCAGCTCCTTTCATTCAGTCAGTAGCTTCAATCATTTCTGGTATATGAATAACATGATGTTTTTCAATGGCAAAAATCAATGAATATTGTAATGCACAAACAGTAATTTCTCCGCATTGCAAGGTGCAATTCTGAAATTTTTTGCTTTTTCCTGCTCCTCTTAGCATGATAAAGAAGATTCAAAGAGAGTGAGATGCCAGCTCCTTTCATTCAGTCAGTAGCTTCAATCATTTCTGGACTTTTTTCAACGGCAAAAATCAATGAATATTGTAAATGCACAAACAGTAATTTCTCCGCATTGCAAGGTGCAATTCTGAAATTTTTTGCTTTTTCCTGCTCCTCTTAGCATGATAAAGAAGATTCAAAGAGAGTGAGATGCCAGCTCCTTTCATTCAGTCAGTAGCTTCAATCATTTCTGGACGTTTTTCAATGGCAAAAATCAATGTATATTGTAAATGCACAAACAGTAATTTCTCCGCATTGCAAGGTGCAATTCTGAAATTTTTTGCTTTTTCCTGCTCCTCTTAGCATGATAAAGAAGATTCAAAGAGAGTGAGATGCCAGCTCCTTTCATTCAGTCAGTAGCTTCAATCATTTCTGGACGTTTTTCAATGGCAAAAATCAATGAATATTGTAAATGCACAAACAGTAATTTCTCCGCATTGCAAGGTGCAATTCTGAAATTTTTTGCTTTTTCCTGCTCCTCTTAGCATGATAAAGAAGATTCAAAGAGAGTGAGATGCCAGCTCCTTTCATTCAGTCAGTAGCTTCAAACATTTCTGGTATATGAATAACATGATGTTTTTCAATGGCAAAAATCAATGAATTTTGTAAATGCACAAACAGCAATTTCTCCGCATTGCAAGGTGCAATTCTGAAATTTTTTGCTTTTTCCTGCTCCTCTTAGCATGATAAAGAAGATTCAAAGAGAGTGAGATGCCAGCTCCTTTCATTCAGTCAGTAGCTTCAATCATTTCTGGACGTTTTTCAATGGCAAAAATCAATGAATATTGTAAATGCACAAACAGTAATTTCTCCGCATTGCGAGGTGCAATTCTGAAATTTTTTGCTTTTTCCTGCTCCTCTTAGCATGATAAAGAAGATTCAAAGAGAGTGAGATGCCAGCTCCTTTCATTCAGTCAGTAGCTTCAATCATTTCTGGTATGTGAATAACATGATGTTTTTCAATGGCAAAAATCAATGAATATTGTAAATGCACAAACAGTAATTTCTCCGCATTGCAAGGTGCAATTCTGAAATGTTTTGCTTTTTCCTGCTCCTCTTAGCATGATAAAGAAGATTCAAAGAGAGTGAGATGCCAGCTCCTTTCATTCAGTCAGTAGCTTCAATCATTTCTGGTATATGAATAACATGATGTTTTTCAATGGCAAAAATCAATGAATATTGTAAATTCACAAACAGTAATTTATTCGCATTGCAAGGTGCAATTCTGAAATTTTTTGGTTTTTCCTGCTCCTCTTAGCATGATAAAGAAGATTCAAAGAGAGTGAGATGCCAGCTCCTTTCATTCAGTCAGTAGCTTCAAACATTTCTGGTATATGAATAACATGATGTTTTTCAATGGCAAAAATCAATGAATATTGTAAATGCACAAACAGTAATTTCTCCGCATTGCAAGGTGCAATTCTGAAATTTTTTGCCTTTTCCTGCTCCTCTTAGCATGATAAAGAAGATTCAAAGAGAGTGAGATGCCAGCTCCTTTCATTCAGTCAGTAGCTTCAATCATTTCTGGACGTTTTTCAATGGCAAAAATCAATGAATATTGTAAATGCACAAACAGTAATTTCTCCGCATTGCAAGGTGCAATTCTGAAATTTTTTGCTTTTTCCTGCTCCTCTTAGCATGATAAAGAAGATTCAAAGAGAGTGAGATTCCAGCTCCTTTCATTCAGTCAGTAGCTTCAAACTTTTCTGGTATATGAATAACATGATGTTTTTCAATGGCAAAAATCAATGAATATTGTAAATGCACAAACAGTAATTTCTCCGCATTGCAAGGTGCAATTCTGAAATTTTTTGCTTTTTCCTGCTCCTCTTAGCATGATAAAGAAGATTCAAAGAGAGTGAGATGCCAGCTCCTTTCATTCAGTCAGTAGCTTCAATCATTTCTGGACGTTTTTCAATGGCAAAAATCAATGAATATTGTAAATGCACAAACAGTAATTTCTCCGCATTGCAAGGTGCAATTCTGAAATTTTTTGCTTTTTCCTGCTCCTCTTAGCATGATAAAGAAGATTCAAAGAGAGTGAGATGCCAGCTCCTTTCATTCAGTCAGTAGCTTCAATCATTTCTGGTATATGAATAACATGATGTTTTTCAATGGCAAAAATCAATGAATATTGTAAATGCACAAACAGTAATTTCTCCGCATTGCAAGGTGCAATTCTGAAATTTTTTGCTTTTTCCTGCTCCTCTTAGCATGATAAAGAAGATTCAAAGAGAGTGAGATGCCAGCTCCTCTCATTCAGTCAGTAGCTTCAATCATTTCTGGACGTTTTTCAATGGCAAAAATCAATGAATATTGTAAATGCACAAACAGTAATTTCTCCGCATTGCAAGGTGCAATTCTGAAATTTTTTGCTTTTTCCTGCTCCTCTTAGCATGATAAAGAAGATTCAAAGAGAGTGACATGCCAGCTCCTTTCATTCAGTCAGTAGCTTCAAACATTTCTGGTATATGAATAACATGATGTTTTTCAATGGCAAAAATCAATGAATATTGTAAATGCACAAACAGTAATTTCTCCGCATTGCAAGGTGCAATTCTGAAATTTTTTGCTTTTTCCTGCTCCTCTTAGCATGATAAAGAAGATTCAAAGAGAGTGAGATGCCAGCTCCTTTCATTCAGTCAGTAGCTTCAATCATTTCTGGACGTTTTTCAATGGCAAAAATCAATGAATATTGTAAATGCACAAACAGTAATTTCTCCGCATTGCAACGTGCAATTCTGAAATTTTTTGCTTTTTCCTGCTCCTCTTAGCATGATAAAGAAGATTCAAAGAGAGTGAGATGCCAGCTCCTTTCATTCACTCAGTAGCTTCAATCATTTTTGGTATATGAATAACATGATGTTTTTCAATGGCAAAAATCAATGAATATTGTAAATGCACAATCAGTAATTTCTCCGCATTGCAAGGTGCAATTCTGAAATTTTTTGCTTTTTCCTGCTCCTCTTAGCATGATAAAGAAGATTCAAAGAGAGTGAGATGCCAGCTCCTTTCATTCAGTCAGTAGCTTCAATCATTTCTGGACGTTTTTCAACGGCAAAAATCAATGAATATTGTAAATGCACAAACAGTAATTTCTCCGCATTGCAAGGTGTAATTCTGAAATTTTTTGCTTTTTCCTGCTCCTCTTAGCATGATAAAGAAGATTCAAAGAGAGTGAGATGCCAGCTCCTTTCATTCAGTCGGTAGGTTCAATCATTTCTGGACGTTTTTCAATGGCAAAAATCAATGAATATTGTAAATGCACAAACAGTAATTTCTCCGCATTGCAAGGTGCAATTCTGAAATTTTTTGCTTTTTCCTGCTCCTATTAGCATGATAAAGAAGATTCAAAGAGAGTGAGATGCCAGCTCCTTTCATTCAGTCAGTAGCTTCAATCATTTCTGGACGTTTTTCAATGGCAAAAATCAATGAATATTGTAAATGCACAAACAGTAATTTCTCCGCATTGCAAGGTGCAATTCTGAAATTTTTTGCTTTTTCCTGCTCCTCTTAGCATGATAAAGAAGATTCAAAGAGAGTGAGATGCCAGCTCCTTTCATTCAGTCAGTAGCTTCAATCATTTCTGGACGTTTTTCAATGGCAAAAATCAATGTATATTGTAAATGCACAAACAGTAATTTCTCCGCATTGCAAGGTGCAATTCTGAAATTTTTTGCTTTTTCCTGCTCCTCTTAGCATGATAAAGAAGATTCAAAGAGAGTGAGATGCCAGCTCCTTTCATTCAGTCAGTAGCTTCAATCATTTCTGGACGTTTTTCAATGGCAAAAATCAATGAATATTGTAAATGCACAAACAGTAATTTCTCCGCATTGCAAGGTGCAATTCTGAAATTTTTTGCTTTTTCCTGCTCCTCTTAGCATGATAAAGAAGATTCAAAGAGAGTGAGATGCCAGCTCCTTTCATTCAGTCAGTAGCTTCAATCATTTCTGGACGTTTTTCAATGGCAAAAATCAATGAATATTGTAAATGCACAAACAGTAATTTCTCCGCATTGCAAGGTGCAATTCTGAAATTTTTTGCTTTTTCCTGCTCCTCTTAGCATGATAAAGAAGATTCAAAGAGAGTGAGATGCCAGCTCCTTTCATTCAGTCAGTAGCTTCAAACATTTCTGGTATATGAATAACATGATGTTTTTCAATGGCAAAAATCAATGAATTTTGTAAATGCACAAACAGCAATTTCTCCGCATTGCAAGGTGCAATTCTGAAATTTTTTGCTTTTTCCTGCTCCTCTTAGCATGATAAAGAAGATTCAAAGAGAGTGAGATGCCAGCTCCTTTCATTCAGTCAGTAGCTTCAATCATTTCTGGACGTTTTTCAATGGCAAAAATCAATGAATATTGTAAATGCACAAACAGTAATTTCTCCGCATTGCGAGGTGCAATTCTGA
The DNA here is from genome assembly GCF_046119375.1 of Phyllobates terribilis. Taxonomy (NCBI): domain Eukaryota; kingdom Metazoa; phylum Chordata; class Amphibia; order Anura; family Dendrobatidae; genus Phyllobates; species Phyllobates terribilis. The sequence goes on from NW_027364738.1 coordinate 17,537, forward strand.
AATTTTTTGCTTTTTCCTGCTCCTCAGCATGATAAAGAAGATTCAAAGAGAGTGAGATGCCAGCTCCTTTCATTCAGTCAGTAGCTTCAATCATTTCTGGTATATGAATAACATGATGTTTTTCAATGGCAAAAATCAATGAATATTGTAAATGCACAAACAGTAATTTCTCCGCATTGCAAGGTGCAATTCTGAAATTTTTTGCTTTTTCCTGCTCCTCTTAGCATGATAAAGAAGATTCAAAGAGAGTGAGATGCCAGCTCCTTTCATTCAGTCAGTAGCTTCAATCATTTCTGGTATATGAATAACATGATGTTTTTCAATGGCAAAAATCAATGAATATTGTAAATGCACAAACAGTAATTTATTCGCATTGCAAGGTGCAATTCTGAAATTTTTTGCTTTTTCCTGCTCCTCTTAGCATGATAAAGAAGATTCAAAGAGAGTGAGATGCCAGCTCCTTTCATTCAGTCAGTAGCTTCAAACATTTCTGGTATATGAATAACATGATGTTTTTCAATGGCAAAAATCAATGAATATTGTAAATGCACAAACAGTAATTTCTCCGCATTGCAAGGTGCAATTCTGAAATTTTTTGCCTTTTCCTGCTCCTCTTAGCATGATAAAGAAGATTCAAAGAGAGTGAGATGCCAGCTCCTTTCATTCAGTCAGTAGCTTCAATCATTTCTGGACGTTTTTCAATGGCAAAAATCAATGAATATTGTAAATGCACAAACAGTAATTTATTCGCATTGCAAGGTGCAATTCTGAAATTTTTTGCTTTTTCCTGCTCCTCTTAGCATGATAAAGAAGATTCAAAGAGAGTGAGATGCCAGCTCCTTTCATTCAGTCAGTAGCTTCAAACATTTCTGGTATATGAATAACATGATGTTTTTCAATGGCAAAAATCAATGAATATTGTAAATGCACAAACAGTAATTTCTCCGCATTGCAAGGTGCAATTCTGAAATTTTTTGCTTTTTCCTGCTCCTCTTAGCATGATAAAGAATATTCAAAGAGCGTGAGATGCCAGCTCCTTTCATTCAGTCAGTAGCTTCAATCATTTCTGGACGTTTTTCAATGGCAAAAATCAATGAATATTGTAAATGCACAAACAGTAATTTCTCCGCATTGCAAGGTGCAATTCTGAAATTTTTTGCTTTTTCCTGCTCCTTTTAGCATGATAAAGAAGATTCAAAGAGAGTGACATGCCAGCTCCTTTCATTCAGTCAGTAGCTTCAAACATTTCTGGTATATGAATAACATGATGTTTTTCAATGGCAAAAATCAATGAATATTGTAAATGCACAAACAGTAATTTCTCCGCATTGCAAGGAGCAATTCTGAAATTTTTTGCATTTTCCTGCTCCTCTTAGCATGATAAAGAAGATTCAAAGAGAGTGAGATGCCAGCTCCTTTCATTCAGTCAGTAGCTTCAATCATTTCTGGACGTTTTTCAATGGCAAAAATCAATGAATATTGTAAATGCACAAACAGTAATTTCTCCGCATTGCAAGGTGCAATTCTGAAATTTTTTGCTTTTTCCTGCTCCTCTTAGCATGATAAAGAAGATTCAAAGAGAGTGAGATGCCAGCTCCTTTCATTCAGTCAGTAGCTTCAAACATTTCTGGACGTTTTTCAATGGCAAAAATCAATGAATATTGTAAATGCACAAACAGTAATTTCTCCGCATTGCAAGGTGCAATTCTGAAATTTTTTGCTTTTTCCTGCTCCTCTTAGCATGATAAAGAAGATTCAAAGAGAGTGAGATGCCAGCTCCTTTCATTCAGTCAGTAGCTTCAATCATTTCTGGTATATGAATAACATGATGTTTAACAATGGCAAAAATCAATGAATATTGTAAATGCACAAACAGTAATTTCTCCGCATTGCAAGGTGCAATTCTGAAATTTTTTGCTTTTTCCTGCTCCTCTTAGCATGATAAAGAAGATTCAAAGAGAGTGAGATGCCAGCTCCTTTCATTCAGTCAGTAGCTTCAATCATTTCTGGATGTTTTTCAATGGCAAAAATCAATGAATATTGTAAATGCACAAACAGTAATTTCTCCGCATTGCAAGGTGCAATTCTGAAATTTTTTGCTTTTTCCTGCTCCTCTTAGCATGATAAAGAAGATTCAAAGAGAGTGAGATGCCAGCTCCTTTCATTCAGTCAGTAGCTTCAATCATTTCTGGACGTTTTTCAACGGCAAAAATCAATGAATATTGTAAATGCACAAACAGTAATTTCTCCGCATTGCAAGGTGCAATTCTGAAATTTTTTGCTTTTTCCTGCTCCTCTTAGCATGATAAAGAAGATTCAAAGAGAGTGAGATGCCAGCTCCTTTCATTCAGTCAGTAGCTTCAATCATTTCTGGACGTTTTTCAATGGCAAAAATCAATGAATATTGTAAATGCACAAACAGTAATTTCTCCGCATTGCAAGGTGCAATTCTGAAATTTTTTGCTTTTTCCTGCTCCTCTTAGCATGATAAAGAAGATTCAAACAGAGTGAGATGCCAGCTCCTTTCATTCAGTCAGTAGCTTCAATCATTTCTGGACGTTTTTCAATGGCAAAAATCAATGAATATTGTAAATGCACAAACAGTAATTTCTCCGTATTGCAAGGTGCAATTCTGAAATTTTTTGCTTTTTCCTGCTCCTCTTAGCATGATAAAGAAGATTCAAAGAGAGTGAGATGCCAGCTCCTTTCATTCAGTCAGTAGCTTCAATCATTTCTGGACGTTTTTCAATGGCAAAAATCAATGAATATTGTAAATGCACAAGCAGTAATTTCTCCGCATTGCAAGGTGCAATTCTGAAATTTTTTGCTTTTTCCTGCTCCTCTTAGCATGATAAAGAAGATTCAAAGAGACTGAGATGCCAGCTCCTTTCATTCAGTCAGTAGCTTCAATCATTTCTGGACGTTTTTCAATGGCAAAAATCAATGAATATTGTAAATGCACAAACAGTAATTTCTCCGCATTGCAAGGTGCAATTCTGAAATTTTTTACTTTTTCCTGCTCCTCTTAGCATGAAAAAGAAGATTCAAAGAGAGTGAGATGCCAGCTCCTTTCATTCAGTCAGTAGCTTCAATCATTTCTGGTATATGAATAACATGATGTTTTTCAATGGCAAAAATCAATGAATATTGTAAATGCACAAACAGTAATTTCTCCGCATTGCAAGGTGCAATTCTGAAATTTTTTGCTTTTTCCTGCTCCTCTTAGCATGATAAAGAAGATTCAAAGAGAGTGAGATGCCAGCTCCTTTCATTCAGTCAGTAGCTTCAATCATTTCTGGACGTTTTTCAATGGCAAAAATCAATGAATATTGTAAATGCACAAACAGTAATTTCTCCGCATTGCAAGGTGCAATTCTGAAATTTTTTGCTTTTTCCTGCTCCTCTTAGCATGATAAAGAAGATTCAAAGAGAGTGAGATGCCAGCTCCTTTCATTCAGTCAGTAGCTTCAATCATTTCTGGTATATGAATAACATGATGTTTTTCAATGGCAAAAATCAATGAATATTGTAAATGCACAAACAGTAATTTCTCCGCATTGCAAGGTGCAATTCTGAAATTTTTTGCTTTTTCCTGCTCCTCTTAGCATGATAAAGAACATTCAAAGAGAGTGAGATGCCAGCTCCTTTCATTCAGTCAGTAGCTTCAAACATTTCTGGACGTTTTTCAATGGCAAAAATCAATGAATATTGTAAATGCACAAACAGTAATTTCTCCGCATTGCAAGGTGCAATTCTGAAATTTTTTGCTTTTTCCTGCTCCTCTTAGCATGATAAAGAAGATTCAAAGAGAGTGAGATGCCAGCTCCTTTCATTCAGTCAGTAGCTTCAATCATTTCTGGTATATGAATAACATGATGTTTAACAATGGCAAAAATCAATGAATATTGTAAATGCACAAACAGTAATTTCTCCGCATTGCAAGGTGCAATTCTGAAATTTTTTGCTTTTTCCTGCTCCTCTTAGCATGATAAAGAAGATTCAAAGAGAGTGAGATGCCAGCTCCTTTCATTCAGTCAGTAGCTTCAATCATTTCTGGATGTTTTTCAATGGCAAAAATCAATGAATATTGTAAATGCACAAACAGTAATTTCTCCGCATTGCAAGGTGCAATTCTGAAATTTTTTGCTTTTTCCTGCTCCTCTTAGCATGATAAAGAAGATTCAAAGAGAGTGAGATGCCAGCTCCTTTCATTCAGTCAGTAGCTTCAATCATTTCTGGACGTTTTTCAACGGCAAAAATCAATGAATATTGTAAATGCACAAACAGTAATTTCTCCGCATTGCAAGGTGCAATTCTGAAATTTTTTGCTTTTTCCTGCTCCTCTTAGCATGATAAAGAAGATTCAAAGAGAGTGAGATGCCAGCTCCTTTCATTCAGTAAGTAGCTTCAATCATTTCTGGACGTTTTTCAATGGCAAAAATCAATGAATATTGTAAATGCACAAACAGTAATTTCTCCGCATTGCAAGGTGCAATTCTGAAATTTTTTGATTTTTCCTGCTCCTCTTAGCATGATAAAGAAGATTCAAAGAGAGTGAGATGCCAGCTCCTTTCATTCAGTCAGTAGCTTCAATCATTTCTGGACGTTTTTCAATGGCAAAAATCAATGAATATTGTAAATGCACAAACAGTAATTTCTCCGTATTGCAAGGTGCAATTCTGAAATTTTTTGCTTTTTCCTGCTCCTCTTAGCATGATAAAGAAGATTCAAAGAGAGTGAGATGCCAGCTCCTTTCATTCAGTCAGTAGCTTCAATCATTTCTGGACGTTTTTCAATGGCAAAAATCAATGAATATTGTAAATGCACAAGCAGTAATTTCTCCGCATTGCAAGGTGCAATTCTGAAATTTTTTGCTTTTTCCTGCTCCTCTTAGCATGATAAAGAAGATTCAAAGAGACTGAGATGCCAGCTCCTTTCATTCAGTCAGTAGCTTCAATCATTTCTGGACGTTTTTCAATGGCAAAAATCAATGAATATTGTAAATGCACAAACAGTAATTTCTCCGCATTGCAAGGTGCAATTCTGAAATTTTTTACTTTTTCCTGCTCCTCTTAGCATGAAAAAGAAGATTCAAAGAGAGTGAGATGCCAGCTCCTTTCATTCAGTCAGTAGCTTCAATCATTTCTGGTATATGAATAACATGATGTTTTTCAATGGCAAAAATCAATGAATATTGTAAATGCACAAACAGTAATTTCTCCGCATTGCAAGGTGCAATTCTGAATTTTTTTGCTTTTTCCTGCTCCTCTTAGCATGATAAAGAAGATTCAAAGAGAGTGAGATGCCAGCTCCTTTCATTCAGTCAGTAGCTTCAATCATTTCTGGACGTTTTTCAATGGCAAAAATCAATGAATATTGTAAATGCACAAACAGTAATTTCTCCGCATTGCAAGGTGCAATTCTGAAATTTTTTGCTTTTTCCTGCTCCTCTTAGCATGATAAAGAAGATTCAAAGAGAGTGAGATGCCAGCTCCTTTCATTCAGTCAGTAGCTTCAATCATTTCTGGTATATGAATAACATGATGTTTTTCAATGGCAAAAATCAATGAATATTGTAAATGCACAAACAGTAATTTCTCCGCATTGCAAGGTGCAATTCTGAAATTTTTTGCTTTTTCCTGCTCCTCTTAGCATGATAAAGAAGATTCAAAGAGAGTGAGATGCCAGCTCCTTTCATTCAGTCAGTAGCTTCAATCATTTCTGGTATATGAATAACATGATGTTTTTCAATGGCAAAAATCAATGAATATTGTAAATGCACAAACAGTAATTTCTCCGCATTGCAAGGTGCAATTCTGAAATTTTTTGCCTTTTCCTGCTCCTCTTAGCATGATAAAGAAGATTGAAAGAGAGTGAGATGCCAGCTCCTTTCATTCAGTCAGTAGCTTCAATCATTTCTGGACGTTTTTCAATGGCAAAAATCAATGAATATTGTAAATGCACAAACAGTAATTTCTCCGCATTGCAAGGTGCAATTCTGAAATTTTTTGCTTTTTCCTGCTCCTCTTAGCATGATAAAGAAGATTCAAAGAGAGTGAGATGCCAGCTCCTTTCATTCAGTCAGTAGCTTCAAACATTTCTGGTATATGAATAACATGATGTTTTTCAATGGCAAAAATCAATGAATATTGTAAATGCACAAACAGTAATTTCTCCACATTGCAAGGTGCAATTCTGAAATTTTTTGCCTTTTCCTGCTCCTCTTAGCATGATAAAGAAGATTCAAAGAGAGTGAGATGCCAGCTCCTTTCATTCAGTCAGTAGCTTCAATCATTTCTGGACGTTTTTCAATGGCAAAAATCAATGAATATTGTAAATGCACAAACAGTAATTTCTCCGCATTGCAAGGTGCAATTCTGAAATTTTTTGCTTTTTCCTGCTCCTCTTAGCATGATAAAGAAGATTCAAAGAGAGTGAGATGCCAGCTCCTTTCATTCAGTCAGTAGCTTCAAACATTTCTGGTATATGAATAACATGATGTTTTTCAATGGCAAAAATCAATGAATATTGTAAATGCACAAACAGTAATTTCTCCGCATTGCAAGGTGCAATTCTGAAATTTTTTGCTTTTTCCTGCTCCTCTTAGCATGATAAAGAAGATTCAAAGAGAGTGAGATGCCAGCTCCTTTCATTCAGTCAGTAGCTTCAATCATTTCTGGACGTTTTTCAATGGCAAAAATCAATGAATATTGTAAATGCACAAACAGTAATTTCTCCGCATTGCAAGGTGCAATTCTGAAATTTTTTGCTTTTTCCTGCTCCTCTTAGCATGATAAAGAAGATTCAAAGAGAGTGAGATGCCAGCTCCTTTCATTCAGTCAGTAGCTTCAATCATTTCTGGTATATTAATAACATGATGTTTTTCAATGGCAAAAATAAATGAATATTGTAAATGCACAAACAGTAATTTCTCCGCATTGCAAGGTGCAATTCTGAAATTTTTTGCTTTTTCCTGCTCCTCTTAGCATGATAAAGAAGATTCAAAGAGAGTGAGATGCCAGCTCCTTTCATTCAGTCAGTAGCTTCAATCATTTCTGGTATATGAATAACATGATGTTTTTCAATGGCAAAAATCAATGAATATTGTAAATGCACAAACAGTAATTTCTCCGCATTGCAAGGTGCAATTCTAAAATTTTTTGCCTTTTCCTGCTCCTCTTAGCATGATAAAGAAGATTCAAAGAGAGTGAGATGCCAGCTCCTTTCATTCAGTCAGTAGCTTCAATCATTTCTGGACGTTTTTCAATGGCAAAAATCAATGAATATTGTAAATGCACAAACAGTAATTTCTCCGCATTGCAAGGTGCAATTCTGAAATTTTTTGCTTTTTCCTGCTCCTCTTAGCATGAAAAAGAAGATTCAAAGAGAGTGAGATGCCAGCTCCTTTCATTCAGTCAGTAGCTTCAAACATTTCTGGTATATGAATAACATGATGTTTTTCAATGGCAAAAATCAATGAATATTGTAAATGCACAAATAGTAATTTCTCCGCATTGCAAGGTGCAATTCTGAAATTTTTTGCTTTTTCCTGCTCCTCTTAGCATGATAAAGAAGATTCAAAGAGAGTGAGATGCCAGCTCCTTTCATTCAGTCAGTAGCTTCAATCATTTCTGGACGTTTTTCAATGGCAAAAATCAATGAATATTGTAAATGCACAAACAGTAATTTCTCCGCATTGCAAGGTGCAATTCTGAAATTTTTTGCTTTTTCCTGCTCCTCTTAGCATGATAAAGAAGATTCAAAGAGAGTGAGATGCCAGCTCCTTTCATTCAGTCAGTAGCTTCAATCATTTCTGGTATATGAATAACATGATGTTTTTCAATGGCAAAAATAAATGAATATTGTAAATGCACAAACAGTAATTTCTCCGCATTGCAAGGTGCAATTCTGAAATTTTTTGCTTTTTCCTGCTCCTCTTAGCATGATAAAGAAGATTCAAAGAGAGTGAGATGCCAGCTCCTTTCATTCAGTCAGTAGCTTCAATCATTTCTGGTATATGAATAACATGATGTTTTTCAATGGCAAAAATCAATGAATATTGTAAATGCACAAACAGTAATTTCTCCGCATTGCAAGGTGCAATTCTGAAATTTTTTGCCTTTTCCTGCTCCTCTTAGCATGATAAAGAAGATTCAAAGAGAGTGAGATGCCAGCTCCTTTCATTCAGTCAGTAGCTTCAATCATTTCTGGATGTTTTTCAATGGCAAAAATCAATGAATATTGTAAATGCACAAACAGTAATTTCTCCGCATTGCAAGGTGCAATTCTGAAATTTTTTGCTTTTTCCTGCTCCTCTTAGCATGATAAAGAAGATTCAAAGAGAGTGAGATGCCAGCTCCTTTCATTCAGTCAGTAGCTTCAATCATTTCTGGACGTTTTTCAATGGCAAAAATCAATGAATATTGTAAATGCACAAACAGTAATTTCTCCGCATTGCAAGGTGCAATTCTGAAATTTTTTGCTTTTTTCTGCTCCTCTTAGCATGATAAAGAAGATTCAAAGAGAGTGAGATGCCAGCTCCTTTCATTCAGTCAGTAGCTTCAATCATTTCTGGTATATGAATAACATGATGTTTTTCAATGGCAAAAATCAATGAATATTGTAAATGCACAAACAGTAATTTCTCCGCATTGCAAGGTGCAATTCTGAAATTTTTTGCTTTTTCCTGCTCCTCTTAGCATGATAAAGAAGATTCAAAGAGAGTGAGATGCCAGCTCCTTTCATTCAGTCAGTAGCTTCAATCATTTCTGGACGTTTTTCAATGGCAAAAATCAATGAATATTGTAAATGCACAAACAGTAATTTCTCCGCATTGCAAGGTGCAATTCTGAAATTTTTTGCTTTTTCCTGCTCCTCTTAGCATGATAAAGAAGATTCAAAGAGAGTGAGATGCCAGCTCCTTTCATTCAGTCAGTAGCTTCAATCATTTCTGGTATATGAATAACATGATGTTTTTCAATGGCAAAAATCAATGAATATTGTAAATGCACAAACAGTAATTTCTCCGCATTGCAAGGTGCAATTCTGAAATTTTTTGCTTTTTCCTGCTCCTCTTAGCATGATAAAGAAGATTCAAAGAGAGTGAGATGCCAGCTCCTTTAATTCAGTCAGTAGCTTCAATCATTTCTGGACGTTTTTCAATGGCAAAAATCAATGAATATTGTAAATGCACAAACAGTAATTTCTCCGCATTGCAAGGTGCAATTCTGAAATTTTTTGCTTTTTCCTGCTCCTCTTAGCATGATAAAGAAGATTCAAAGAGAGTGAGATGCCAGCTCCTTTCATTCAGTCAGTAGCTTCAAACATTTCTGGAATATGAATAACATGATGTTTTTCAATGGCAAAAATCAATGAATATTGTAAATGCACAAACAGTAATTTCTCCGCATTGCAAGGTGCAATTCTGAAATTTTTTGCTTTTTCCTGCTCCTCTTAGCATGATAAAGAAGATTCAAAGAGAGTGAGATGCCAGCTCCTTTCATTCAGTCAGTAGCTTCAATCATTTCTGGACGTTTTTCAATGGCAAAAATCAATGAATATTGTAAATGCACAAACAGTAATTTCTCCGCATTGCAAGGTGCAATTCTGAAATTTTTTGCTTTTTCCTGCTCCTCTTAGCATGATAAAGAAGATTCAAAGAGAATGAGATGCCAGCTCCTTTCATTCAGTCAGTAGCTTCAATCATTTCTGGACGTTTTTCAACGGCAAAAATCAATGAATATTGTAAATGCACAAACAGTAATTTCTCCGCATTGCAAGGTGCAATTCTGAAATTTTTTGCTTTTTCCTGCTCCTCTTAGCATGATAAAGAAGATTCAAAGAGAGTGAGATGCCAGCTCCTTTCATTCAGTCAGTAGCTTCAATCATTTCTGGACGTTTTTCAATAGCAAAAATCAATGAATATTGTAAATGCACAAACAGTAATTTCTCCGCATTGCAAGGTGCAATTCTGAAATTTTTTGCTTTTTCCTGCTCCTCTTAGCATGATAAAGAAGATTCAAAGAGAGTGAGATGCCAGCTCCTTTAATTCAGTCAGTAGCTTCAATCATTTCTGGACGTTTTTCAATGGCAAAAATCAATGAATATTGTAAATGCACAAACAGTAATTTCTCCGCATTGCAAGGTGCAATTCTGAAATTTTTTGCTTTTTCCTGCTCCTCTTAGCATGATAAAGAAGATTCAAAGAGAGTGAGATGCCAGCTCCTTTCATTCAGTCAGTAGCTTCAAACATTTCTGGAATATGAATAACATGATGTTTTTCAATGGCAAAAATCAATGAATATTGTAAATGCACAAACAGTAATTTCTCCGCATTGCAAGGTGCAATTCTGAAATTTTTTGCTTTTTCCTGCTCCTCTTAGCATGATAAAGAAGATTCAAAGAGAGTGAGATGCCAGCTCCTTTCATTCAGTCAGTAGCTTCAATCATTTCTGGACGTTTTTCAATGGCAAAAATCAATGAATATTGTAAATGCACAAACAGTAATTTCTCCGCATTGCAAGGTGCAATTCTGAAATTTTTTGCTTTTTCCTGCTCCTCTTAGCATGATAAAGAAGATTCAAAGAGAATGAGATGCCAGCTCCTTTCATTCAGTCAGTAGCTTCAATCATTTCTGGACGTTTTTCAACGGCAAAAATCAATGAATATTGTAAATGCACAAACAGTAATTTCTCCGCATTGCAAGGTGCAATTCTGAAATTTTTTGCTTTTTCCTGCTCCTCTTAGCATGATAAAGAAGATTCAAAGAGAGTGAGATGCCAGCTCCTTTCATTCAGTCAGTAGCTTCAATCATTTCTGGACGTTTTTCAATAGCAAAAATCAATGAATATTGTAAATGCACAAACAGTAATTTCTCCGCATTGCAAGGTGCAATTCTGAAATTTTTTGCTTTTTCCTGCTCCTCTTAGCATGATAAAGAAGATTCAAAGAGAGTGAGATGCCAGCTCCTTTCATTCAGTCAGTAGCTTTAATCATTTCTGGACGTTTTTCAATGGCAAAAATCAATGAATATTGTAAATGCACAAACAGTAATTTCTCCGCATTGCAAGGTGCAATTCTGAAATTTTTTGCTTTTTCCTGCTCCTCTTAGCATGATAAAGAAGACTCAAAGAGAGTGAGATGCCAGCTCCTTTCATTCAGTCAGTAGCTTCAATCATTTCTGGACGTTTTTCAATGGCAAAAATCAATGAATATTGTAAATGCACAAGCAGTAATTTCTCCGCATTGCAAGGTGCAATTCTGAAATTTTTTGCTTTTTCCTGCTCCTCTTAGCATGATAAAGAAGATTCAAAGAGAGTGAGATGCCAGCTCCTTTCATTCAGTCAGTAGCTTCAATCATTTCTGGACGTTTTTCAATGGCAAAAATCAATGAATATTGTAAATGCACAAACAGTAATTTCTCCGCATTGCAAGGTGCAATTCTGAAATGTTTTGCTTTTTCCTGCTCCTCTTAGCATGAAAAAGAAGATTCAAAGAGCGTGAGATGCCAGCTCCTTTCATTCAGTCAGTAGCTTCAATCATTTCTGGTATATGAATAACATGATGTTTTTCAATGGCAAAAATCAATGAATATTGTAAATGCACAAACAGTAATTTCTCCGCATTGGAAGGTGCAATTCTGAATTTTTTTGCTTTTTCCTGCTCCTCTTAGCATGATAAAGAAGATTCAAAGAGAGTGAGATGCCAGCTCCTTTCATTCAGTCAGTAGCTTCAATCATTTCTGGACGTTTTTCAATGGCAAAAATCAATGAATATTGTAAATGCACAAACAGTAATTTCTCCGCATTGCATGGTGCAATTCTGAAATTTTTTGCTTTTTCCTGCTCCTCTTAGCATGATAAAGAAGATTCAAAGAGAGTGAGATGCCAGCTCCTTTCATTCAGTCAGTAGCTTCAAACATTTCTGGTATATGAATAACATGATGTTTTTCAATGGCAAAAATCAATGAATATTGTAAATGCACAAACAGTAATTTCTTCGCATTGCAAGGTGCAATTCTGAAATTTTTTGCTTTTTCCTGCTCCTCTTAGCATGATAAAGAAGATTCAAAGAGAGTGAGATGCCAGCTCCTTTCATTCAGTCAGTAGCTTCAAACATTTCTGGTATATGAATAACATGATGTTTTTCAATGGCAAAAATCAATGAATATTGTAAATGCACAAACAGTAATTTCTCCGCATTGCAAGGTGCAATTCTGAAATTTTTGCTTTTTCCTGCTCCTCTTAGCATGATAAAGAAGATTCAAAGAGAGTGAGTTGCCAGCTCCTTTCATTCAGTCAGTAGCTTCAATCATTTCTGGACGTTTTTCAATGGCAAAAATCAATGAATATTGTAAATGCACAAACAGTAATTTCTCCGCATTGCAAGGTGCAATTCTGAAATTTTTTGCTTTTTCCTGCTCCTCTTAGTATGATAAAGAAGATTCAAAGAGAGTGAGATGCCAGCTCCTTTCATTCAGTCAGTAGCTTCAAACATTTCTGGTATATGAATAACATGATGTTTTTCAATGGCAAAAATCAATGAATATTGTAAATGCACAAACAGTAATTTCTCCGCATTGCAAGGTGCAATTCTGAAATTTTTTGCTTTTTCCTGCTCCTCTTAGCATGATAAAGAAGATTCAAAGAGAGTGAGATGCCAGCTCCTTTCATTCAGTCAGTAGCTTCAATCATTTCTGGTATATGAATAACATGATGTTTTTCAATGGCAAAAATTAATGAATATTGTAAATGCACAAACAGTAATATCTCCGCATTGCAAGGTGCAATTCTGAAATTTTTTGCTTTTTCCTGCTCCTCTTAGCATGATAAAGAAGATTCAAAGAGAGTGAGATGCCAGCTCCTTTCATTCAGTCAGTAGCTTCAATCATTTCTGGACGTTTTTCAATGGCAAAAATCAATGAATATTGTAAATGCACAAACAGTAATTTCTCCGCATTGAAGGTGCAATTCTGAAATTTTTTGCTTTTTCCTGCTCCTCTTAGCATGATAAAGAAGATTCAAAGAGAGTGAGATGCCAGCTCCTTTCATTCAGTCAGTAGCTTCAAACATTTCTGGTATATGAATAACATGATGTTTTTCAATGGCAAAAATCAATGAATATTGTAAATGCACAAACAGTAATTTCTCCGCATTGCAAGGTGCAATTCTGAAATTTTTTGCTTTTTCCTGCTCCTCTTAGCATGATAAAGAAGATTCAAAGAGAGTGAGATGAGAGCTCCTTTCATTCAGTCAGTAGCTTCAATCATTTCTGGACGTTTTTCAATGGCAAAAATCAATGAATATTGTAAATGCACAAACAGTAATTTCTCCGCATTGCAAGGTGCAATTCTGAAATTTTTTGCTTTTTCCTGCTCCTCTTAGCATGATAAAGAAGATTCAAAGAGAGTGAGATGCCAGCTCCTTTCATTCAGTCAGTAGCTTCAAACATTTCTGGAATATGAATAACATGATGTTTTTCAATGGCAAAAATCAATGAATATTGTAAATGCACAAACAGTAATTTCTCCGCATTGCAAGGTGCAATTCTGAAATTTTTTGCTTTTTCCTGCTCCTCTTAGCATGATAAAGAAGATTCAAAGAGAGTGAGATGCCAGCTCCTTTCATTCAGTCAGTAGCTTCAATCATTTCTGGACGTTTTTCAATGGCAAAAATCAATGAATATTGTAAATGCACAAACAGTAATTTCTCCGCATTGCAAGGTGCAATTCTGAAATTTTTTGCTTTTTCCTGCTCCTCTTAGCATGATAAAGAAGATTCAAAGAGAATGAGATGCCAGCTCCTTTCATTCAGTCAGTAGCTTCAATCATTTCTGGACGTTTTTCAACGGCAAAAATCAATGAATATTGTAAATGCACAAACAGTAATTTCTCCGCATTGCAAGGTGCAATTCTGAAATTTTTTGCTTTTTCCTGCTCCTCTTAGCATGATAAAGAAGATTCAAAGAGAGTGAGATGCCAGCTCCTTTCATTCAGTCAGTAGCTTCAATCATTTCTGGACGTTTTTCAATAGCAAAAATCAATGAATATTGTAAATGCACAAACAGTAATTTCTCCGCATTGCAAGGTGCAATTCTGAAATTTTTTGCTTTTTCCTGCTCCTCTTAGCATGATAAAGAAGATTCAAAGAGAGTGAGATGCCAGCTCCTTTCATTCAGTCAGTAGCTTTAATCATTTCTGGACGTTTTTCAATGGCAAAAATCAATGAATATTGTAAATGCACAAACAGTAATTTCTCCGCATTGCAAGGTGCAATTCTGAAATTTTTTGCTTTTTCCTGCTCCTCTTAGCATGATAAAGAAGACTCAAAGAGAGTGAGATGCCAGCTCCTTTCATTCAGTCAGTAGCTTCAATCATTTCTGGACGTTTTTCAATGGCAAAAATCAATGAATATTGTAAATGCACAAGCAGTAATTTCTCCGCATTGCAAGGTGCAATTCTGAAATTTTTTGCTTTTTCCTGCTCCTCTTAGCATGATAAAGAAGATTCAAAGAGAGTGAGATGCCAGCTCCTTTCATTCAGTCAGTAGCTTCAATCATTTCTGGACGTTTTTCAATGGCAAAAATCAATGAATATTGTAAATGCACAAACAGTAATTTCTCCGCATTGCAAGGTGCAATTCTGAAATGTTTTGCTTTTTCCTGCTCCTCTTAGCATGAAAAAGAAGATTCAAAGAGCGTGAGATGCCAGCTCCTTTCATTCAGTCAGTAGCTTCAATCATTTCTGGTATATGAATAACATGATGTTTTTCAATGGCAAAAATCAATGAATATTGTAAATGCACAAACAGTAATTTCTCCGCATTGGAAGGTGCAATTCTGAATTTTTTTGCTTTTTCCTGCTCCTCTTAGCATGATAAAGAAGATTCAAAGAGAGTGAGATGCCAGCTCCTTTCATTCAGTCAGTAGCTTCAATCATTTCTGGACGTTTTTCAATGGCAAAAATCAATGAATATTGTAAATGCACAAACAATAATTTCTCCGCATTGCATGGTGCAATTCTGAAATTTTTTGCTTTTTCCTGCTCCTCTTAGCATGATAAAGAAGATTCAAAGAGAGTGAGATGCCAGCTCCTTTCATTCAGTCAGTAGCTTCAAACATTTCTGGTATATGAATAACATGATGTTTTTCAATGGCAAAAATCAATGAATATTGTAAATGCACAAACAGTAATTTCTTCGCATTGCAAGGTGCAATTCTGAAATTTTTGCTTTTTCCTGCTCCTCTTAGCATGATAAAGAAGATTCAAAGAGAGTGAGATGCCAGCTCCTTTCATTCAGTCAGTAGCTTCAATCATTTCTGGACGTTTTTCAATGGCAAAAATCAATGAATATTGTAAATGCACAAACAGTAATTTCTCCGCATTGCAAGGTGCAATTCTGAAATTTTTTGCTTTTTCCTGCTCCTCTTAGCATGATAAAGAAGATTCAAAGAGAGTGAGATGCCAGCTCCTTTCATTCAGTCAGTAGCTTCAATCATTTCTGGACGTTTTTCAATGGCAAAAATCAATGAATATTGTAAATGCACAAACAGTAATTTCTCCGCATTGCAAGGTGCAATTCTGAAATTTTTTGCTTTTTCCTGCTCCTCTTAGTATGATAAAGAAGATTCAAAGAGAGTGAGATGCCAGCTCCTTTCATTCAGTCAGTAGCTTCAAACATTTCTGGTATATGAATAACATGATGTTTTTCAATGGCAAAAATCAATGAATATTGTAAATGCACAAACAGTAATTTCTCCGCATTGCAAGGTGCAATTCTGAAATTTTTTGCTTTTTCCTGCTCCTCTTAGCATGATAAAGAAGATTCAAAGAGAGTGAGATGCCAGCTCCTTTCATTCAGTCAGTAGCTTCAATCATTTCTGGTATATGAATAACATGATGTTTTTCAATGGCAAAAATTAATGAATATTGTAAATGCACAAACAGTAATATCTCCGCATTGCAAGGTGCAATTCTGAAATTTTTTGCTTTTTCCTGCTCCTCTTAGCATGATAAAGAAGATTCAAAGAGAGTGAGATGCCAGCTCCTTTCATTCAGTCAGTAGCTTCAATCATTTCTGGACGTTTTTCAATGGCAAAAATCAATGAATATTGTAAATGCACAAACAGTAATTTCTCCGCATTGAAGGTGCAATTCTGAAATTTTTTGCTTTTTCCTGCTCCTCTTAGCATGATAAAGAAGATTCAAAGAGAGTGAGATGCCAGCTCCTTTCATTCAGTCAGTAGCTTCAAACATTTCTGGTATATGAATAACATGATGTTTTTCAATGGCAAAAATCAATGAATATTGTAAATGCACAAACAGTAATTTCTCCGCATTGCAAGGTGCAATTCTGAAATTTTTTGCTTTTTCCTGCTCCTCTTAGCATGATAAAGAAGATTCAAAGAGAGTGAGATGAGAGCTCCTTTCATTCAGTCAGTAGCTTCAATCATTTCTGGACGTTTTTCAATGGCAAAAATCAATGAATATTGTAAATGCACAAACAGTAATTTCTCCGCATTGCAAGGTGCAATTCTGAAATGTTTTGCTTTTTCCTGCTCCTCTTAGCATGATAAAGAAGATTCAGAGAGTGAGATGCCAGCTCCTTTCATTCAGTCAGTAGCTTCAATCATTTCTGGACGTTTTTCAATGGCAAAAATCAATGAATATTGTAAATGCACAAACAGTAATTTCTCCGCATTGCAAGGTGCAATTCTGAAATTTTTTGCTTTTTCCTGCTCCTCTTAGCATGATAAAGAAGATTCAAAGAGAGTGATATGCCAGCTCCTTTCATTCAGTCAGTAGCTTCAATCATTTCTGGTATATGAATAACATGATGTTTTTCAATGGCAAAAATCAATGAATATTGTAAATGCACAAACAGTAATTTCTCCGCATTGCAAGGTGCAATTCTGAAATTTTTTGCTTTTTCCTGCTCCTCTTAGCATGATAAAGAAGATTCAAAGAGAGTGAGATGCCAGCTCCTTTCATTCAGTCAGTAGCTTCAATCATTTCTGGACGTTTTTCAATGGCAAAAATCAATGAATATTGTAAATGCACAAACAGTAATTTCTCCGCATTGCAAGGTGCAATTCTGAAATTTTTTGCTTTTTCCTGCTCCTCTTAGTATGATAAAGAAGATTCAAAGAGAGTGAGATGCCAGATCCTTTCATTCAGTCAGTAGCTTCAAACATTTCTGGTATATGAATAACATGATGTTTTTCAATGGCAAAAATCAATGAATATTGTAAATGCACAAACAGTAATTTCTCCGCATTGCAAGGTGCAATTCTGAAATTTTTTGCTTTTTCCTGCTCCTCTTAGCATGATAAAGAAGATTCAAAGAGAGTGAGATGCCAGCTCCTTTCATTCAGTCAGTAGCTTCAATCATTTCTGGACGTTTTTCAATGGCAAAAATCAATGAATATTGTAAATGCACAAACAGTAATTTCTCCGCATTGCAAGGTGCAATTCTGAAATTTTTTGCTTTTTCCTGCTCCTCTTAGCATGGTAAAGAAGACTCAAAGAGAGTGAGATGCCAGCTCCTTTCATTCAGTCAGTAGCTTCAATCATTTCTGGACGTTTTTCAACGGCAAAAATCAATGAATATTGTAGATGCACAAACAGTAATTTCTCCGCATTGCAAGGTGCAATTCTGAAATTTTTTGCTTTTTCCTGCTCCTCTTAGCATGATAAAGAAGATTCAAAGAGACTGAGATGCCAGCTCCTTTCATTCAGTCAGTAGCTTCAATCATTTCTGGACGTTTTTCAATGGCAAAAATCAATGAATATTGTAAACGCACAAACAGTAATTTCTCCGCATTGCAAGGTGCAATTCTGAAATTTTTTGCTTTTTCCTGCTCCTCTTAGCATGATAAAGAAGATTCAAAGAGAGTGAGATGCCAGCTCCTTTCATTCAGTCAGTAGCTTCAATCATTTCTGGATGTTTTTCAATGGCAAAAATCAATGAATATTGTAAATGCACAAACAGTAATTTCTCCGCATTGCAAGGTGCAATTCTGAAATTTTTTGCTTTTTCCTGCTCCTCTTAGCATGATAAAGAAGATTCAAAGAGAGTGAGATGCCAGCTCCTTTCATTCAGTCAGTAGCTTCAAACATTTCTGGTATATGAAAAACATGTTTTTCAATGGCAAAAATCAATGAATATTGTAAATGCACAAACAGTAATATCTCCACATTGCACGGTGCAATTCTGAAATTTTTAGCTTTTTCCTGTTAATCCTAGCATGATAAAGAAGATTCAAAGAGAGTGAGATGCCAGCTCCTTTCATTCAGTCAGTAGCTTCAAACATTTCTGGTATATGAAAAACATGTTTTTCAATGGCAAAAATCAATGAATATTGTAAATGCACAAACAGTAATATCTCCACATTGCAAGGTGCAATTCTGAAATTTTTTGCTTTTTCCTGCTAATCCTAGCATGATAAAGAAGATTCAAAGAGAGTGAGATGCCAGCTCCTTTCATTCAGTCAGTAGCTTCAAACATTTCTGGTATATGAAAAACATGTTTTTCAATGGCAAAAATCAATGAATATTGTAAATGCACAAACAGTAATATCTCCACATTGCACGGTGCAATTATGAAATTTTTAGCTTTTTCCTGTTAATCCTAGCATGATAAAGAAGATTCAAAGAGAGTGAGATGCCAGCTCCTTTCATTCAGTCAGTAGCTTCAAACATTTCTGGTATATGAAAAACATGTTTTTCAATGGCAAAAATCAATGAATATTGTAAATGCACAAACAGTAATATCTCCACATTGCAAGGTGCAATTCTGAAATTTTTTGCTTTTTCCTGCTAATCCTAGCATGATAAAGAAGATTCAAAGAGAGTGAGATGCCAGCTCCTTTCATTCAGTCAGTAGCTTCAAACATTTCTGGTATATGAAAAACATGTTTTTCAATGGCAAAAATCAATGAATATTGTAAATGCACAAACAGTAATATCTCAACATTGCACGGTGCAATTCTGAAATTTTTAGCTTTTTCCTGTTAATCCTAGCATGATAAAGAAGATTCAAAGAGAGTGAGATGCCAGCTCCTTTCATTCAGTCAGTAGCCTCAAACATTTCTGGTATATGAAAAACATGTTTTTCAATGGCAAAAATCAATGAATATTGTAAATGCACAAACAGTAATATCTCCACATTGCAAGGTGCAATTCTGAAATTTTTTGCTTTTTCCTGTTAATCCTAGCATGATAAAGAAGATTCAAAGAGAGTGAGATGCCAGCTCCTTTCATTCAGTCAGTAGCTTCAAACATTTCTGGTATATGAAAAACATGTTTTTCAATGGCAAAAATCAATGAATATTGTAAATGCACAAACAGTAATATCTCCACATTGCAAGGTGCAATTCTGAAATTTTTTGCTTTTTCCTGCTAATCCTAGCATGATAAAGAAGATTCAAAGAGAGTGAGATGCCAGCTCCTTTCATTCAGTCAGTAGCTTCAAACATTTCTGGTATATGAAAAACATGTTTTTCAATGGCAAAAATCAATGAATATTGTAAATGCACAAACAGTAATATCTCCACATTGCACGGTGCAATTCTGAAATTTTTAGCTTTTTCCTGTTAATCCTAGCATGATAAAGAAGATTCAAAGAGAGTGAGATGCCAGCTCCTTTCATTCAGTCAGTAGCTTCAAACATTTCTGGTATATGAAAAACATGTTTTTCAATGGCAAAAATCAATGAATATTGTAAATGCACAAACAGTAATATCTCCACATTGCAAGGTGCAATTCTGAAATTTTTTGCTTTTTCCTGCTAATCCTAGCATGATAAAGAAGATTCAAAGAGAGTGAGATGCCAGCTCCTTTCATTCAGTCAGTAGCTTCAAACATTTCTGGTATATGAAAAACATGTTTTTCAATGGCAAAAATCAATGAATATTGTAAATGCACAAACAGTAATATCTCCACATTGCACGGTGCAATTATGAAATTTTTAGCTTTTTCCTGTTAATCCTAGCATGATAAAGAAGATTCAAAGAGAGTGAGATGCCAGCTCCTTTCATTCAGTCAGTAGCTTCAAACATTTCTGGTATATGAAAAACATGTTTTTCAATGGCAAAAATCAATGAATATTGTAAATGCACAAACAGTAATAACTCCACATTGCAAGGTGCAATTCTGAAATTTTTTGCTTTTTCCTGCTAATCCTAGCATGATAAAGAAGATTCAAAGAGAGTGAGATGCCAGCTCCTTTCATTCAGTCAGTAGCTTCAAACATTTCTGGTATATGAAAAACATGTTTTTCAATGGCAAAAATCAATGAATATTGTAAATGCACAAACAGTAATATCTCAACATTGCACGGTGCAATTCTGAAATTTTTAGCTTTTTCCTGTTAATCCTAGCATGATAAAGAAGATTCAAAGAGAGTGAGATGCCAGCTCCTTTCATTCAGTCAGTAGCTTCAAACATTTCTGGTATATGAAAAACGTTTTTCAATGGCAAAAATCAATGAATATTGTAAATGCACAAACAGTAATATCTCCACATTGCAAGGTGCAATTCTGAAATTTTTTGCTTTTTCCTGTTAATTCTAGCATGATAAAGAAGATTCAAAGAGAGTGAGATGCCAGCTCCTTTCATTCAGTCAGTAGCTTCAAACATTTCTGGTATATGAAAAACATGTTTTTCAATGGCAAAAATCAATGAATATTGTAAATGCACAAACAGTAATATCTCCACATTGCAAGGTGCAATTCTGAAATTTTTTGCTTTTTCCTGCTCCTCTTAGCATGATAAAGAAGATTCAAAGAGAGTGAGATGCCAGCTCCTTTCATTCAGTCAGTAGCTTCAATCATTTCTGGACGTTTTTCAATGGCAAAAATCAATGAATATTGTAAATGCACAAACAGTAATTTCTCCGCATTGCAAGGTGCAATTCTGAAATTTTTTGCTTTTTCCTGCTCCTCTTAGCATGGTAAAGAAGACTCAAAGAGAGTGAGATGCCAGCTCCTTTCATTCAGTCAGTAGCTTCAATCATTTCTGGACGTTTTTCAACGGCAAAAATCAATGAATATTGTAGATGCACAAACAGTAATTTCTCCGCATTGCAAGGTGCAATTCTGAAATTTTTTGCTTTTTCCTGCTCCTCTTAGCATGATAAAGAAGATTCAAAGAGACTGAGATGCCAGCTCCTTTCATTCAGTCAGTAGCTTCAATCATTTCTGGACGTTTTTCAATGGCAAAAATCAATGAATATTGTAAATGCACAAACAGTAATTTCTCCGCATTGCAAGGTGCAATTCTGAAATTTTTTGCTTTTTCCTGTTAATCCTAGCATGATAAAGAAGATTCAAAGAGAGTGAGATGCCAGCTCCTTTCATTCAGTCAGTAGCCTCAAACATTTCTGGTATATGAAAAACATGTTTTTCAATGGCAAAAATCAATGAATATTGTAAATGCACAAACAGTAATATCTCCACATTGCACGGTGCAATTCTGAAATTTTTAGCTTTTTCCTGTTAATCCTAGCATGATAAAGAAGATTCAAAGAGAGTGAGATGCCAGCTCCTTTCATTCAGTCAGTAGCTTCAAACATTTCTGGTATATGAAAAACATGTTTTTCAATGGCAAAAATCAATGAATATTGTAAATGCACAAACAGTAATATCTCCACATTGCAAGGTGCAATTCTGAAATTTTTTGCTTTTTCCTGCTAATCCTAGCATGATAAAGAAGATTCAAAGAGAGTGAGATGCCAGCTCCTTTCATTCAGTCAGTAGCTTCAAACATTTCTGGTATATGAAAAACATGTTTTTCAATGGCAAAAATCAATGAATATTGTAAATGCACAAACAGTAATATCTCCACATTGCACGGTGCAATTATGAAATTTTTAGCTTTTTCCTGTTAATCCTAGCATGATAAAGAAGATTCAAAGAGAGTGAGATGCCAGCTCCTTTCATTCAGTCAGTAGCTTCAAACATTTCTGGTATATGAAAAACATGTTTTTCAATGGCAAAAATCAATGAATATTGTAAATGCACAAACAGTAATATCTCCACATTGCAAGGTGCAATTCTGAAATTTTTTGCTTTTTCCTGCTAATCCTAGCATGATAAAGAAGATTCAAAGAGAGTGAGATGCCAGCTCCTTTCATTCAGTCAGTAGCTTCAAACATTTCTGGTATATGAAAA
Organism: Phyllobates terribilis; assembly: GCF_046119375.1. Lineage (NCBI taxonomy): Eukaryota > Metazoa > Chordata > Amphibia > Anura > Dendrobatidae > Phyllobates > Phyllobates terribilis. Next base: position 39,704 of record NW_027364738.1, read on the forward strand.
ACATGTTTTTCAATGGCAAAAATCAATGAATATTGTAAATGCACAAACAGTAATATCTCAACATTGCACGGTGCAATTCTGAAATTTTTAGCTTTTTCCTGTTAATCCTAGCATGATAAAGAAGATTCAAAGAGAGTGAGATGCCAGCTCCTTTCATTCAGTCAGTAGCCTCAAACATTTCTGGTATATGAAAAACATGTTTTTCAATGGCAAAAATCAATGAATATTGTAAATGCACAAACAGTAATATCTCCACATTGCAAGGTGCAATTCTGAAATTTTTTGCTTTTTCCTGTTAATCCTAGCATGATAAAGAAGATTCAAAGAGAGTGAGATGCCAGCTCCTTTCATTCAGTCAGTAGCTTCAAACATTTCTGGTATATGAAAAACATGTTTTTCAATGGCAAAAATCAATGAATATTGTAAATGCACAAACAGTAATATCTCCACATTGCAAGGTGCAATTCTGAAATTTTTTGCTTTTTCCTGCTAATCCTAGCATGATAAAGAAGATTCAAAGAGAGTGAGATGCCAGCTCCTTTCATTCAGTCAGTAGCTTCAAACATTTCTGGTATATGAAAAACATGTTTTTCAATGGCAAAAATCAATGAATATTGTAAATGCACAATTCTGAAATTTTTTGCTTTTTCCTGCTCCTCTTAGCATGATAAAGAAGATTCAAAGAGAGTGAGATGCCAGCTCCTTTCATTCAGTCAGTAGCTTCAAACATTTCTGGTATATGAATAACATGATGTTTTTCAATGGCAAAAATCAATGAATATTGTAAATGCACAAACAGTAATTTCTCCGCATTGCAAGGTGCAATTCTGAAATTTTTTGCCTTTTCCTGCTCCTCTTAGCATGATAAAGAAGATTCAAAGAGAGTGAGATGCCAGCTCCTTTCATTCAGTCAGTAGCTTCAATCATTTCTGGACGTTTTTCAATGGCAAAAATCAATGAATATTGTAAATGCACAAACAGTAATTTCTCCGCATGGCAAGGTGCAATTCTGAAATTTTTTGCTTTTTCCTGCTCCTCTTAGCATGATAAAGAAGATTCAAAGAGAGTGAGATGCCAGCTCCTTTCATTCAGTCAGTAGCTTCAAACATTTCTGGTATATGAATAACATGATGTTTTTCAATGGCAAAAATCAATGAATATTGTAAATGCACAAACAGTAATTTCTCCGCATTGCAAGGTGCAATTCTGAAATTTTTTGCTTTTTCCTGCTCCTCTTAGCATGATAAAGAAGATTCAAAGAGAGTGAGATGCCAGCTCCTTTCATTCAGTCAGTAGCTTCAATCATTTCTGGTATATGAATAACATGATGTTTTTCAATGGCAAAAATCAATGAATATTGTAAATGCACAAACAGTAATTTCTCCGCATTGCAAGGTGCAATTCTGAAATTTTTTGCTTTTTCCTGCTCCTCTTAGCATGATAAAGAAGATTCAAAGAGAGTGAGATGCCAGCTCCTTTCATTCAGTCAGTAGCTTCAAACATTTCTGGACGTTTTTCAATGGCAAAAATCAATGAATATTGTAAATGCACAAACAGTAATTTCTCCGCATTGCAAGGTGCAATTCTGAAATTTTTTGCTTTTTCCTGCTCCTTTTAGCATGATAAAGAAGATTCAAAGAGAGTGACATGCCAGCTCCTTTCATTCAGTCAGTAGCTTCAAACATTTCTGGTATATGAATAACATGATGTTTTTCAATGGCAAAAATCAATGAATATTGTAAATGCACAAACAGTAATTTCTCCGCATTGCAAGGAGCAATTCTGAATTTTTTTGCATTTTCCTGCTCCTCTTAGCATGATAAAGAAGATTCAAAGAGAGTGAGATGCCAGCTCCTTTCATTCAGTCAGTAGCTTCAATCATTTCTGGACGTTTTTCAATGGCAAAAATCAATGAATATTGTAAATGCACAAACAGTAATTTCTCCGCATTGCAAGGTGCAATTCTGAAATTTTTTGCTTTTTCCTGCTCCTCTTAGCATGATAAAGAAGATTCAAAGAGAGTGAGATGCCAGCTCCTTTCATTCAGTCAGTAGCTTCAAACATTTCTGGACGTTTTTCAATGGCAAAAATCAATGAATATTGTAAATGCACAAACAGTAATTTCTCCGCATTGCAAGGTGCAATTCTGAAATTTTTTGCTTTTTCCTGCTCCTCTTAGCATGATAAAGAAGATTCAAAGAGAGTGAGATGCCAGCTCCTTTCATTCAGTCAGTAGCTTCAATCATTTCTGGTATATGAATAACATGATGTTTAACAATGGCAAAAATCAATGAATATTGTAAATGCACAAATAGTAATTTCTCCGCATTGCAAGGTGCAATTCTGAAATTTTTTGCTTTTTCCTGCTCCTCTTAGCATGATAAAGAAGATTCAAAGAGAGTGAGATGCCAGCTCCTTTCATTCAGTCAGTAGCTTCAATCATTTCTGGATGTTTTTCAATGGCAAAAATCAATGAATATTGTAAATGCACAAACAGTAATTTCTCCGCATTGCAAGGTGCAATTCTGAAATTTTTTGCTTTTTCCTGCTCCTCTTAGCATGATAAAGAAGATTCAAAGAGAGTGAGATGCCAGCTCCTTTCATTCAGTCAGTAGCTTCAATCATTTCTGGACGTTTTTCAACGGCAAAAATCAATGAATATTGTAAATGCACAAACAGTAATTTCTCCGCATTGCAAGGTGCAATTCTGAAATTTTTTGCTTTTTCCTGCTCCTCTTAGCATGTTAAAGAAGATTCAAAGAGAGTGAGATGCCAGCTCCTTTCATTCAGTCAGTAGCTTCAATCATTTCTGGACGTTTTTCAATGGCAAAAATCAATGAATATTGTAAATGCACAAACAGTAATTTCTCCGCATTGCAAGGTGCAATTCTGAAATTTTTTGCTTTTTCCTGCTCCTCTTAGCATGATAAAGAAGATTCAAACAGAGTGAGATGCCAGCTCCTTTCATTCAGTCAGTAGCTTCAATCATTTCTGGACGTTTTTCAATGGCAAAAATCAATGAATATTGTAAATGCACAAACAGTAATTTCTCCGTATTGCAAGGTGCAATTCTGAAATTTTTTGCTTTTTCCTGCTCCTCTTAGCATGATAAAGAAGATTCAAAGAGAGTGAGATGCCAGCTCCTTTCATTCAGTCAGTAGCTTCAATCATTTCTGGACGTTTTTCAATGGCAAAAATCAATGAATATTGTAAATGCACAAGCAGTAATTTCTCCGCATTGCAAGGTGCAATTCTGAAATTTTTTGCTTTTTCCTGCTCCTCTTAGCATGATAAAGAAGATTCAAAGAGACTGAGATGCCAGCTCCTTTCATTCAGTCAGTAGCTTCAATCATTTCTGGACGTTTTTCAATGGCAAAAATCAATGAATATTGTAAATGCACAAACAGTAATTTCTCCGCATTGCAAGGTGCAATTCTGAAATTTTTTACTTTTTCCTGCTCATCTTAGCATGAAAAAGAAGATTCAAAGAGAGTGAGATGCCAGCTCCTTTCATTCAGTCAGTAGCTTCAATCATTTCTGGTATATGAATAACATGATGTTTTTCAATGGCAAAAATCAATGAATATTGTAAATGCACAAACAGTAATTTCTCCGCATTGCAAGGTGCAATTCTGAAATTTTTTGCTTTTTCCTGCTCCTCTTAGCATGATAAAGAAGATTCAAAGAGAGTGAGATGCCAGCTCCTTTCATTCAGTCAGTAGCTTCAATCATTTCTGGACGTTTTTCAAAGGCAAAAATCAATGAATATTGTAAATGCACAAACAGTAATTTCTCCGCATTGCAAGGTGCAATTCTGAAATTTTTTGCTTTTTCCTGCTCCTCTTAGCATGATAAAGAAGATTCAAAGAGAGTGAGATGCCAGCTCCTTTCATTCAGTCAGTAGCTTCAATCATTTCTGGTATATGAATAACATGATGTTTTTCAATGGCAAAAATCAATGAATATTGTAAATGCACAAACAGTAATTTCTCCGCATTGCAAGGTGCAATTCTGAAATTTTTTGCTTTTTCCTGCTCCTCTTAGCATGATAAAGAAGATTCAAAGAGAGTGAGATGCCAGCTCCTTTCATTCAGTCAGTAGCTTCAAACATTTCTGGACGTTTTTCAATGGCAAAAATCAATGAATATTGTAAATGCACAAACAGTAATTTCTCCGCATTGCAAGGTGCAATTCTGAAATTTTTTGCTTTTTCCTGCTCCTCTTATCATGATAAAGAAGATTCAAAGAGAGTGAGATGCCAGCTCCTTTCATTCAGTCAGTAGCTTCAATCATTTCTGGTATATGAATAACATGATGTTTAACAATGGCAAAAATCAATGAATATTGTAAATGCACAAACAGTAATTTCTCCGCATTGCAAGGTGCAATTCTGAAATTTTTTGCTTTTTCCTGCTCCTCTTAGCATGATAAAGAAGATTCAAAGAGAGTGAGATGCCAGCTCCTTTCATTCAGTCAGTAGCTTCAATCATTTCTGGATGTTTTTCAATGGCAAAAATCAATAAATATTGTAAATGCACAAACAGTAATTTCTCCGCATTGCAAGGTGCAATTCTGAAATTTTTTGCTTTTTCCTGCTCCTCTTAGCATGATAAAGAAGATTCAAAGAGAGTGAGATGCCAGCTCCTTTCATTCAGTCAGTAGCTTCAATCATTTCTGGACGTTTTTCAACGGCAAAAATCAATGAATATTGTAAATGCACAAACAGTAATTTCTCCGCATTGCAAGGTGCAATTCTGAAATTTTTTGCTTTTTCCTGCTCCTCTTAGCATGATAAAGAAGATTCAAAGAGAGTGAGATGCCAGCTCCTTTCATTCAGTCAGTAGCTTCAATCATTTATGGACGTTTTTCAATGGCAAAAATCAATGAATATTGTAAATGCACAAACAGTAATTTCTCCGCATTGCAAGGTGCAATTCTGAAATTTTTTGCTTTTTCCTGCTCCTCTTAGCATGATAAAGAAGATTCAAAGAGAGTGAGATGCCAGCTCCTTTCATTCAGTCAGTAGCTTCAATCATTTCTGGACGTTTTTCAATGGCAAAAATCAATGAATATTGTAAATGCACAAACAGTAATTTCTCCGTATTGCAAGGTGCAATTCTGAAATTTTTTGCTTTTTCCTGCTCCTCTTAGCATGATAAAGAAGATTCAAAGAGAGTGAGATGCCAGCTCCTTTCATTCAGTCAGTAGCTTCAATCATTTCTGGACGTTTTTCAATGGCAAAAATCAATGAATATTGTAAATGCACAAGCAGTAATTTCTCCGCATTGCAAGGTGCAATTCTGAAATTTTTTGCTTTTTCCTGCTCCTCTTAGCATGATAAAGAAGATTCAAAGAGACTGAGATGCCAGCTCCTTTCATTCAGTCAGTAGCTTCAATCATTTCTGGACGTTTTTCAATGGCAAAAATCAATGAATATTGTAAATGCACAAACAGTAATTTCTCCGCATTGCAAGGTGCAATTCTGAAATTTTTTACTTTTTCCTGCTCCTCTTAGCATGAAAAAGAAGATTCAAAGAGAGTGAGATGCCAGCTCCTTTCATTCAGTCAGTAGCTTCAATCATTTCTGGTATATGAATAACATGATGTTTTTCAATGGCAAAAATCAATGAATATTGTAAATGCACAAACAGTAATTTCTCCGCATTGCAAGGTGCAATTCTGAATTTTTTTGCTTTTTCCTGCTCCTCTTAGCATGATAAAGAAGATTCAAAGAGAGTGAGATGCCAGCTCCTTTCATTCAGTCAGTAGCTTCAATCATTTCTGGACGTTTTTCAATGGCAAAAATCAATGAATATTGTAAATGCACAAACAGTAATTTCTCCGCATTGCAAGGTGCAATTCTGAAATTTTTTGCTTTTTCCTGCTTCTCTTAGCATGATAAAGAAGATTCAAAGAGAGTGAGATGCCAGCTCCTTTCATTCAGTCAGTAGCTTCAATCATTTCTGGTATATGAATAACATGATGTTTTTCAATGGCAAAAATAATGAATATTGTAAATGCACAAACAGTAATTTCTCCGCATTGCAAGGTGCAATTCTGAAATTTTTTGCTTTTTCCTGCTCCTCTTAGCATGATAAAGAAGATTCAAAGAGAGTGAGATGCCAGCTCCTTTCATTCAGTCAGTAGCTTCAATCATTTCTGGTATATGAATAACATGATGTTTTTCAATGGCAAAAATCAATGAATATTGTAAATGCACAAACAGTAATTTCTCCGCATTGCAAGGTGCAATTCTGAAATTTTTTGCCTTTTCCTGCTCCTCTTAGCATGATAAAGAAGATTCAAAGAGAGTGAGATGCCAGCTCCTTTCATTCAGTCAGTAGCTTCAATCATTTCTGGACGTTTTTCAATGGCAAAAATCAATGAATATTGTAAATGCACAAACAGTAATTTCTCCGCATTGCAAGGTGCAATTCTGAAATTTTTTGCTTTTTCCTGCTCCTCTTAGCATGATAAAGAAGATTCAAAGAGAGTGAGATGCCAGCTCCTTTCATTCAGTCAGTAGCTTCAAACATTTCTGGTATATGAATAACATGATGTTTTTCAATGGCAAAAATCAATGAATATTGTAAATGCACAAACAGTAATTTCTCCGCATTGCAAGGTGCAATTCTGAAATTTTTTGCTTTTTCCTGCTCCTCTTAGCATGATAAAGAAGATTCAAAGAGAGTGAGATGCCAGCTCCTTTCATTCAGTCAGTAGCTTCAATCATTTCTGGACGTTTTTCAATGGCAAAAATCAATGAATATTGTAAATGCACAAACAGTAATTTCTCCGCATTGCAAGGTGCAATTCTGAAATTTTTTGCTTTTTCCTGCTCCTCTTAGCATGATAAAGAAGATTCAAAGAGAGTGAGATGCCAGCTCCTTTCATTCAGTCAGTAGCTTCAATCATTTCTGGACGTTTTTCAATGGCAAAAATCAATGAATATTGTAAATGTACAAACTGCAATTTCTCCGCATTGCAAGGTGCAATTCTGAAATTTTTTGCTTTTTCCTGCTCCTCTTAGCATGATAAAGAAGATTCAAAGAGAGTGAGATGCCAGCTCCTTTCATTCAGTCAGTAGCTTCAATCATTTCTGGTATATGAATAACATGATGTTTTTCAATGGCAAAAATCAATGAATATTGTAAATGCACAAACAGTAATTTCTCCGCATTGCAAGGTGCAATTCTGAAATTTTTTGCTTTTTCCTGCTCCTCTTAGCATGATAAAGAAGATTCAAAGAGAGTGAGATGCCAGCTCCTTTCATTCAGTCAGTAGCTTCAATCATTTCTGGACGTTTTTCAATGGCAAAAATCATTGAATATTGTAAATGCACAAACAGTAATTTCTCCGCATTGCAAGGTGCAATTCTGAAATTTTTTACTTTTTCCTGCTCCTCTTAGCATGATAAAGAAGATTCAAAGAGAGTTAGATGCCAGCTCCTTTCATTCAGTCAGTAGCTTCAATCATTTCTGGTATATGAATAACATGATGTTTTTCAATCGCAAAAATCAATGAATATTGTAAATGCACAAACAGTAATTTCTCCGCATTGCAAGGTGCAATTCTGAAATGTTTTGCTTTTTCCTGCTCCTCTTAGCATGATAAAGAAGATTCAAAGAGAGTGAGATGCCAGCTCCTTTCATTCAGTCAGTAGCTTCAATCATTTCTGGACGTTTTTCAATGGCAAAAATCAATGAATATTGTAAATGCACAAACAGTAATTTCTCCGCATTGCAAGGTGCAATTCTGAAATTTTTTGCTTTTTCCTGCTCCTCTTAGCATGACAAAGAAGATTCAAAGAGAGTGAGATGCCAGATCCTTTCCTTCAGTCAGTAGCTTCAATCATTTCTGGTATATGAATAACATGATGTTTTTCAATGGCAAAAATCAATGAATTTTGTAAATGCACAAACAGTAATTTCTCCGCATTGCAAGGCGCAATTCTGAAATTTTTTGCTTTTTCCTGCTCCTCTTAGCATGATAAAGAAGATTCAAAGAGAGTGAGATGCCAGCTCCTTTCATTCAGTCAGTAGCTTCAATCATTTCTGGACATTTTTCAATGGCAAAAATCAATGAATATTGTAAATGCACAAACAGTAATTTCTCCGCATTGCAAGGTGCAATTCTGAAATTTTTTGCTTTTTCCTGCTCCTCTTAGCATGATAAAGAAGATTCAAAGAGAGTGAGATGCCAGCTCCTTTCATTCAGTCAGTAGCTTCAATCATTTCTGGACGTTTTTCAATGGCAAAAATCAATGAATATTGTAAATGCACAAACAGTAATTTCTCCGCATTGCAAGGTGCAATTCTGAAATTTTTTGCTTTTTCCTGCTCCTCTTAGCATGATAAAGAAGATTCAAAGAGAGTGAGATGCCAGCTCCTTTCATTCAGTCAGTAGCTTCAATCATTTCTGGACGTTTTTCAATGGCAAAAATCATTGAATATTGTAAATGCACAAACAGTAATTTCTCCGCATTGCAAGGTGCAATTCTGAAATTTTTTACTTTTTCCTGCTCCTCTTAGCATGATAAAGAAGATTCAAAGAGAGTGAGATGCCAGCTCCTTTCATTCAGTCAGTAGCTTCAATCATTTCTGGTATATGAATAACATGATGTTTTTCAATCGCAAAAATCAATGAATATTGTAAATGCACAAACAGTAATTTCTCCGCATTGCAAGGTGCAATTCTGAAATGTTTTGCTTTTTCCTGCTCCTCTTAGCATGATAAAGAAGATTCAAAGAGAGTGAGATGCCAGCTCCTTTCATTCAGTCAGTAGCTTCAATCATTTCTGGACGTTTTTCAATGGCAAAAATCAATGAATATTGTAAATGCACAAACAGTAATTTCTCCGCATTGCAAGGTGCAATTCTGAAATTTTTTGCTTTTTCCTGCTCCTCTTAGCATGACAAAGAAGATTCAAAGAGAGTGAGATGCCAGATCCTTTTCTTCAGTCAGTAGCTTCAATCATTTCTGGTATATGAATAACATGATGTTTTTCAATGGCAAAAATCAATGAATTTTGTAAATGCACAAACAGTAATTTCTCCGCATTGCAAGGCGCAATTCTGAAATTTTTTGCTTTTTCCTGCTCCTCTTAGCATGATAAAGAAGATTCAAAGAGAGTGAGATGCCAGCTCCTTTCATTCAGTCAGTAGCTTCAATCATTTCTGGACGTTTTTCAACGGCAAAAATCAATGAATATTGTAAATGCACAAACAGTAATTTCTCCGCATTGCAAGGTGCAATTCTGAAATTTTTTGCTTTTTCCTGCTCCTCTTAGCATGATAAAGAAGATTCAAAGAGAGTGAGATGCCAGCTCCTTTCATTCAGTCAGTAGCTTCAATCATTTATGGACGTTTTTCAATGGCAAAAATCAATGAATATTGTAAATGCACAAACAGTAATTTCTCCGCATTGCAAGGTGCAATTCTGAAATTTTTTGCTTTTTCCTGCTCCTCTTAGCATGATAAAGAAGATTCAAAGAGAGTGAGATGCCAGCTCCTTTCATTCAGTCAGTAGCTTCAATCATTTCTGGACGTTTTTCAATGGCAAAAATCAATGAATATTGTAAATGCACAAACAGTAATTTCTCCGTATTGCAAGGTGCAATTCTGAAATTTTTTGCTTTTTCCTGCTCCTCTTAGCATGATAAAGAAGATTCAAAGAGAGTGAGATGCCAGCTCCTTTCATTCAGTCAGTAGCTTCAATCATTTCTGGACGTTTTTCAATGGCAAAAATCAATGAATATTGTAAATGCACAAGCAGTAATTTCTCCGCATTGCAAGGTGCAATTCTGAAATTTTTTGCTTTTTCCTGCTCCTCTTAGCATGATAAAGAAGATTCAAAGAGACTGAGATGCCAGCTCCTTTCATTCAGTCAGTAGCTTCAATCATTTCTGGACGTTTTTCAATGGCAAAAATCAATGAATATTGTAAATGCACAAACAGTAATTTCTCCGCATTGCAAGGTGCAATTCTGAAATTTTTTACTTTTTCCTGCTCCTCTTAGCATGAAAAAGAAGATTCAAAGAGAGTGAGATGCCAGCTCCTTTCATTCAGTCAGTAGCTTCAATCATTTCTGGTATATGAATAACATGATGTTTTTCAATGGCAAAAATCAATGAATATTGTAAATGCACAAACAGTAATTTCTCCGCATTGCAAGGTGCAATTCTGAATTTTTTTGCTTTTTCCTGCTCCTCTTAGCATGATAAAGAAGATTCAAAGAGAGTGAGATGCCAGCTCCTTTCATTCAGTCAGTAGCTTCAATCATTTCTGGACGTTTTTCAATGGCAAAAATCAATGAATATTGTAAATGCACAAACAGTAATTTCTCCGCATTGCAAGGTGCAATTCTGAAATTTTTTGCTTTTTCCTGCTTCTCTTAGCATGATAAAGAAGATTCAAAGAGAGTGAGATGCCAGCTCCTTTCATTCAGTCAGTAGCTTCAATCATTTCTGGTATATGAATAACATGATGTTTTTCAATGGCAAAAATAATGAATATTGTAAATGCACAAACAGTAATTTCTCCGCATTGCAAGGTGCAATTCTGAAATTTTTTGCTTTTTCCTGCTCCTCTTAGCATGATAAAGAAGATTCAAAGAGAGTGAGATGCCAGCTCCTTTCATTCAGTCAGTAGCTTCAATCATTTCTGGTATATGAATAACATGATGTTTTTCAATGGCAAAAATCAATGAATATTGTAAATGCACAAACAGTAATTTCTCCGCATTGCAAGGTGCAATTCTGAAATTTTTTGCCTTTTCCTGCTCCTCTTAGCATGATAAAGAAGATTCAAAGAGAGTGAGATGCCAGCTCCTTTCATTCAGTCAGTAGCTTCAATCATTTCTGGACGTTTTTCAATGGCAAAAATCAATGAATATTGTAAATGCACAAACAGTAATTTCTCCGCATTGCAAGGTGCAATTCTGAAATTTTTTGCTTTTTCCTGCTCCTCTTAGCATGATAAAGAAGATTCAAAGAGAGTGAGATGCCAGCTCCTTTCATTCAGTCAGTAGCTTCAAACATTTCTGGTATATGAATAACATGATGTTTTTCAATGGCAAAAATCAATGAATATTGTAAATGCACAAACAGTAATTTCTCCGCATTGCAAGGTGCAATTCTGAAATTTTTTGCTTTTTCCTGCTCCTCTTAGCATGATAAAGAAGATTCAAAGAGAGTGAGATGCCAGCTCCTTTCATTCAGTCAGTAGCTTCAATCATTTCTGGACGTTTTTCAATGGCAAAAATCAATGAATATTGTAAATGCACAAACAGTAATTTCTCCGCATTGCAAGGTGCAATTCTGAAATTTTTTGCTTTTTCCTGCTCCTCTTAGCATGATAAAGAAGATTCAAAGAGAGTGAGATGCCAGCTCCTTTCATTCAGTCAGTAGCTTCAATCATTTCTGGACGTTTTTCAATGGCAAAAATCAATGAATATTGTAAATGTACAAACTGCAATTTCTCCGCATTGCAAGGTGCAATTCTGAAATTTTTTGCTTTTTCCTGCTCCTCTTAGCATGATAAAGAAGATTCAAAGAGAGTGAGATGCCAGCTCCTTTCATTCAGTCAGTAGCTTCAATCATTTCTGGTATATGAATAACATGATGTTTTTCAATGGCAAAAATCAATGAATATTGTAAATGCACAAACAGTAATTTCTCCGCATTGCAAGGTGCAATTCTGAAATTTTTTGCTTTTTCCTGCTCCTCTTAGCATGATAAAGAAGATTCAAAGAGAGTGAGATGCCAGCTCCTTTCATTCAGTCAGTAGCTTCAATCATTTCTGGACGTTTTTCAATGGCAAAAATCATTGAATATTGTAAATGCACAAACAGTAATTTCTCCGCATTGCAAGGTGCAATTCTGAAATTTTTTACTTTTTCCTGCTCCTCTTAGCATGATAAAGAAGATTCAAAGAGAGTTAGATGCCAGCTCCTTTCATTCAGTCAGTAGCTTCAATCATTTCTGGTATATGAATAACATGATGTTTTTCAATCGCAAAAATCAATGAATATTGTAAATGCACAAACAGTAATTTCTCCGCATTGCAAGGTGCAATTCTGAAATGTTTTGCTTTTTCCTGCTCCTCTTAGCATGATAAAGAAGATTCAAAGAGAGTGAGATGCCAGCTCCTTTCATTCAGTCAGTAGCTTCAATCATTTCTGGACGTTTTTCAATGGCAAAAATCAATGAATATTGTAAATGCACAAACAGTAATTTCTCCGCATTGCAAGGTGCAATTCTGAAATTTTTTGCTTTTTCCTGCTCCTCTTAGCATGACAAAGAAGATTCAAAGAGAGTGAGATGCCAGATCCTTTCCTTCAGTCAGTAGCTTCAATCATTTCTGGTATATGAATAACATGATGTTTTTCAATGGCAAAAATCAATGAATTTTGTAAATGCACAAACAGTAATTTCTCCGCATTGCAAGGCGCAATTCTGAAATTTTTTGCTTTTTCCTGCTCCTCTTAGCATGATAAAGAAGATTCAAAGAGAGTGAGATGCCAGCTCCTTTCATTCAGTCAGTAGCTTCAATCATTTCTGGACATTTTTCAATGGCAAAAATCAATGAATATTGTAAATGCACAAACAGTAATTTCTCCGCATTGCAAGGTGCAATTCTGAAATTTTTTGCTTTTTCCTGCTCCTCTTAGCATGATAAAGAAGATTCAAAGAGAGTGAGATGCCAGCTCCTTTCATTCAGTCAGTAGCTTCAATCATTTCTGGACGTTTTTCAATGGCAAAAATCAATGAATATTGTAAATGCACAAACAGTAATTTCTCCGCATTGCAAGGTGCAATTCTGAAATTTTTTGCTTTTTCCTGCTCCTCTTAGCATGATAAAGAAGATTCAAAGAGAGTGAGATGCCAGCTCCTTTCATTCAGTCAGTAGCTTCAATCATTTCTGGACGTTTTTCAATGGCAAAAATCATTGAATATTGTAAATGCACAAACAGTAATTTCTCCGCATTGCAAGGTGCAATTCTGAAATTTTTTACTTTTTCCTGCTCCTCTTAGCATGATAAAGAAGATTCAAAGAGAGTGAGATGCCAGCTCCTTTCATTCAGTCAGTAGCTTCAATCATTTCTGGTATATGAATAACATGATGTTTTTCAATCGCAAAAATCAATGAATATTGTAAATGCACAAACAGTAATTTCTCCGCATTGCAAGGTGCAATTCTGAAATGTTTTGCTTTTTCCTGCTCCTCTTAGCATGATAAAGAAGATTCAAAGAGAGTGAGATGCCAGCTCCTTTCATTCAGTCAGTAGCTTCAATCATTTCTGGACGTTTTTCAATGGCAAAAATCAATGAATATTGTAAATGCACAAACAGTAATTTCTCCGCATTGCAAGGTGCAATTCTGAAATTTTTTGCTTTTTCCTGCTCCTCTTAGCATGACAAAGAAGATTCAAAGAGAGTGAGATGCCAGATCCTTTTCTTCAGTCAGTAGCTTCAATCATTTCTGGTATATGAATAACATGATGTTTTTCAATGGCAAAAATCAATGAATTTTGTAAATGCACAAACAGTAATTTCTCCGCATTGGAAGGCGCAATTCTGAAATTTTTTGCTTTTTCCTGCTCCTCTTAGCATGATAAAGAAGATTCAAAGAGAGTGAGATGCCAGCTCCTTTCATTCAGTCAGTAGCTTCAATCATTTCTGGACATTTTTCAATGGCAAAAATCAATGAATATTGTAAATGCACAAACAGTAATTTCTCCGCATTGCAAGGTGCAATTCTGAAATTTTTTGCTTTTTCCTGCTCCTCTTAGCATGATAAAGAAGATTCAAAGAGAGTGAGATGCCAGCTCCTTTCATTCAGTCAGTAGCTTCAATCATTTCTGGACGTTTTTCAATGGCAAAAATCAATGAATATTGTAAATGCACAAACAGTAATTTCTCCGCATTGCAAGGTGCAATTCTGAAATTTTTTGCTTTTTCCTGCTCCTCTTAGCATGATAAAGAAGATTCAAAGAGAGTGAGATGCCAGCTCCTTTCATTCAGTCAGTAGCTTCAATCATTTCTGGACGTTTTTCAATGGCAAAAATCAATGAATATTGTAAATGCACAAACTGCAATTTCTCCGCATTGCAAGGTGCAATTCTGAAATTTTTTGCTTTTTCCTGCTCCTCTTAGCATGATAAAGAAGATTCAAAGAGAGTGAGATGCCAGCTCCTTTCATTCAGTCAGTAGCTTCAATCATTTCTGGTATATGAATAACATGATGTTTTTCAATGGCAAAAATCAATGAATATTGTAAATGCACAAACAGTAATTTCTCCGCATTGCAAGGTGCAATTCTGAAATTTTTTGCTTTTTCCTGCTCCTCTTAGCATGATAAAGAAGATTCAAAGAGAGTGAGATGCCAGCTCCTTTCATTCAGTCAGTAGCTTCAATCATTTCTGGACGTTTTTCAATGGCAAAAATCAATGAATATTGTAAATGCACAAACTGCAATTTCTCCGCATTGCAAGGTGCAATTCTGAAATTTTTTGCTTTTTCCTGCTCCTCTTAGCATGATAAAGAAGATTCAAAGAGAGTGAGATGCCAGCTCCTTTCATTCAGTCAGTAGCTTCAATCATTTCTGGTATATGAATAACATGATGTTTTTCAATAGCAAAAATCAATGAATATTGTAAATGCACAAACAGTAATTTCTCCGCATTGCAAGGTGCAATTCTGAAATTTTTGGCTTTTTCCTGCTCCTCTTAGCATGATAAAGAAGATTCAAAGAGAGTGAGATGCCAGCTCCTTTCATTCAGTCAGTAGCTTCAATCATTTCTGGACGTTTTTCAATGGCAAAAATCAATGAATATTGTAAATGCACAAACAGTAATTTCTCCGCATTGCAAGGTGCAATTCTGAAATTTTTTGCTTTTTCCTGCTCCTCTTAGCATGATAAACAAGATTCAAAGAGAGTGAGATGCCAGCTCCTTTCATTCAGTCAGTAGCTTCAATCATTTCTGGACGTTTTTCAATGGCAAAAATCATTGAATATTGTAAATGCACAAACAGTAATTTCTCCGCATTGCAAGGTGCAATTCTGAAATTTTTTACTTTTTCCTGCTCCTCTTAGCATGATAAAGAAGATTCAAAGAGAATGAGATGCCAGCTCCTTTCATTCAGTCAGTAGCTTCAATCATTTCTGGTATATGAATAACATGATGTTTTTCAATGGCAAAAATCAATGAATATTGTAAATGCACAAACAGTAATTTCTCCGCATTGCAAGGTGCAATTCTGAAATTTTTTGCCTTTTCCTGCTCCTCTTAGCATGATAAAGAAGATTCAAAGAGAGTGAGATGCCAGCTCCTTTCATTCAGTCAGTAGCTTCAATCATTTCTGGACGTTTTTCAATGGCAAAAATCAATGAATATTGTAAATGCACAAACAGTAATTTCTCCGCATTGCAAGGTGCAATTCTGAAATTTTTTGCTTTTTCCTGCTCTAGCATGATAAAGAAGATTCAAAGAGAGTGAGATGCCAGCTCCTTTCATTCAGTCAGTAGCTTCAATCATTTCTGGACGTTTTTCAATGGCAAAAATCAATGAATATTGTAAATGCACAAACAGTAATTTCTCCGCATTGCAAGGTGCAATTCTGAAATTTTTTGCTTTTTCCTGCTCCTCTTAGCATGATAAAGAAGATTCAAAGAGAGTGAGATGCCAGCTCCTTTCATTCAGTCAGTAGCTTCAATCATTTCTGGACGTTTTTCAATGGCAAAAATCAATGAATATTGTAAATGCACAAACAGTAATTTCTCCGCATTGCAAGGTGCAATTCTGAAATTTTTTGCTTTTTCCTGCTCCTCTTAGCATGATAAAGAAGATTCAAAGAGAGTGAGATGCCAGCTCCTTTCATTCAGTCAGTAGCTTCAATCATTTCTGGACGTTTTTCAATGGCAAAAATCAATGAATATTGTAAATGCACAAACTGCAATTTCTCCGCATTGCAAGGTGCAATTCTGAAATTTTTTGCTTTTTCCTGCTCCTCTTAGCATGATAAAGAAGATTCAAAGAGAGTGAGATGCCAGCTCCTTTCATTCAGTCAGTAGCTTCAATCATTTCTGGTATATGAATAACATGATGTTTTTCAATGGCAAAAATCAATGAATATTGTAAATGCACAAACAGTAATTTCTCCGCATTGCAAGGTGCAATTCTGAAATTTTTTGCTTTTTCCTGCTCCTCTTAGCATGATAAAGAAGATTCAAAGAGAGTGAGATGCCAGCTCCTTTCATTCAGTCAGTAGCTTCAATCATTTCTGGACGTTTTTCAATGGCAAAAATCATTGAATATTGTAAATGCACAAACAGTAATTTCTCCGCATTGCAAGGTGCAATTCTGAAATTTTTTGCTTTTTCCTGCTCTAGCATGATAAAGAAGATTCAAAGAGAGTGAGATGCCAGCTCCTTTCATTCAGTCAGTAGCTTCAAACATTTCTGGTATATGAATAACATGATGTTTTTCAATGGCAAAAATCAATGAATATTGTAAATGCACAAACAGTAATTTCTCCGCATTGCAAGGTGCAATTCTGAAATTTTTTGCTTTTTCCTGCTCCTCTTAGCATGATAAAGAAGATTCAAAGAGAGTGAGATGCCAGCTCCTTTCATTCAGTCAGTAGCTTCAATCATTTCTGGACGTTTTTCAATGGCAAAAATCAATGAATATTGTAAATGCACAAACAGTAATTTCTCCGCATTGCAAGGTGCAATTCTGAAATTTTTTGCTTTTTCCTGCTCCTCTTAGCATGATAAAGAAGATTCAAAGAGAGTGAGATGCCAGCTCCTTTCATTCAGTCAGTAGCTTCAATCATTTCTGGACGTTTTTCAATGGCAAAAATCAATGAATATTGTAAATGCACAAACTGCAATTTCTCCGCATTGCAAGGTGCAATTCTGAAATTTTTTGCTTTTTCCTGCTCCTCTTAGCATGATAAAGAAGATTCAAAGAGAGTGAGATGCCAGCTCCTTTCATTCAGTCAGTACCTTCAATCATTTCTGGTATATGAATAACATGATGTTTTTCAATGGCAAAAATCAATGAATATTGTAAATGCACAAATAGTAATTTCTCCGCATTGCAAGGTGCAATTCTGAAATTTTTTGCTTTTTCCTGCTCCTCTTAGCATGATAAAGAAGATTCAAAGAGAGTGAGATGCCAGCTCCTTTCATTCAGTCAGTAGCTTCAATCATTTCTGGACGTTTTTCAATGGCAAAAATCATTGAATATTGTAAATGCACAAACAGTAATTTCTCCGCATTGCAAGGTGCAATTCTGAAATTTTTTACTTTTTCCTGCTCCTCTTAGCATGATAAAGAAGATTCAAAGAGAGTGAGATGCCAGCTCCTTTCATTCAGTCAGTAGCTTCAATCATTTCTGGTATATGAATAACATGATGTTTTTCAATCGCAAAAATCAATGAATATTGTAAATGCACAAACAGTAATTTCTCCGCATTGCAAGGTGCAATTCTGAAATGTTTTGCTTTTTCCTGCTCCTCTTAGCATGATAAAGAAGATTCAAAGAGAGTGAGATGCCAGCTCCTTTCATTCAGTCAGTAGCTTCAATCATTTCTGGACGTTTTTCAATGGCAAAAATCAATGAATATTGTAAATGCACAAACAGTAATTTCTCCGCATTGCAAGGTGCAATTCTGAAATTTTTTGCTTTTTCCTGCTCCTCTTAGCATGACAAAGAAGAGTCAAAGAGAGTGAGATGCCAGATCCTTTCCTTCAGTCAGTAGCTTCAATCATTTCTGGTATATGAATAACATGATGTTTTTCAATGGCAAAAATCAATGAATTTTGTAAATGCACAAACAGTAATTTCTCCGCATTGCAAGGCGCAATTCTGAAATTTTTTGCTTTTTCCTGCTCCTCTTAGCATGATAAAGAAGATTCAAAGAGAGTGAGATGCCAGCTCCTTTCATTCAGTCAGTAGCTTCAATCATTTCTGGACATTTTTCAATGGCAAAAATCAATGAATATTGTAAATGCACAAACAGTAATTTCTCCGCATTGCAAGGTGCAATTCTGAAATTTTTTGCTTTTTCCTGCTCCTCTTAGCATGATAAAGAAGATTCAAAGAGAGTGAGATGCCAGCTCCTTTCATTCAGTCAGTAGCTTCAATCATTTCTGGACGATTTTCAATGGCAAAAATCAATGAATATTGTAAATGCACAAACAGTAATTTCTCCGCATTGCAAGGTGCAATTCTGAAATTTTTTGCTTTTTCCTGCTCCTCTTAGCATGATAAAGAAGATTCAAAGAGAGTGAGATGCCAGCTCCTTTCATTCAGTCAGTAGCTTCAATCATTTCTGGACGTTTTTCAATGGCAAAAATCAATGAATATTGTAAATGCACAAACAGTAATTTCTCCGCATTGCAAGGTGCAATTCTGAAATTTTTTGCTTTTTCCTGCTCCTCTTAGCGTGATAAACAAGATTCAAAGAGAGTGAGATGCCAGCTCCTTTCATTCAGTCAGTAGCTTCAATCATTTCTGGACGTTTTTCAATGGCAAAAATCATTGAATATTGTAAATGCACAAACAGTAATTTCTCCGCATTGCAAGGTGCAATTCTGAAATTTTTTACTTTTTCCTGCTCCTCTTAGCATGATAAAGAAGATTCAAAGAGAATGAGATGCCAGCTCCTTTCATTCAGTCAGTAGCTTCAATCATTTCTGGTATATGAATAACATGATGTTTTTCAATGGCAAAAATCAATGAATATTGTAAATGCACAAACAGTAATTTCTCCGCATTGCAAGGTGCAATTCTGAAATTTTTTGCCTTTTCCTGCTCCTCTTAGCATGATAAAGAAGATTCAAAGAGAGTGAGATGCCAGCTCCTTTCATTCAGTCAGTAGCTTCAATCATTTCTGGACGTTTTTCAATGGCAAAAATCAATGAATATTGTAAATGCACAAACAGTAATTTCTCCGCATTGCAAGGTGCAATTCTGAAATTTTTTGCTTTTTCCTGCTCTAGCATGATAAAGAAGATTCAAAGAGAGTGAGATGCCAGCTCCTTTCATTCAGTCAGTAGCTTCAATCATTTCTGGACGTTTTTCAATGGCAAAAATCAATGAATATTGTAAATGCACAAACAGTAATTTCTCCGCATTGCAAGGTGCAATTCTGAAATTTTTTGCTTTTTCCTGCTCCTCTTAGCATGATAAAGAAGATTCAAAGAGAGTGAGATGCCAGCTCCTTTCATTCAGTCAGTAGCTTCAATCATTTCTGGACGTTTTTCAATGGCAAAAATCAATGAATATTGTAAATGCACAAACAGTAATTTCTCCGCATTGCAAGGTGCAATTCTGAAATTTTTTGCTTTTTCCTGCTCCTCTTAGCATGATAAAGAAGATTCAAAGAGAGTGAGATGCCAGCTCCTTTCATTCAGTCAGTAGCTTCAATCATTTCTGGACGTTTTTCAATGGCAAAAATCAATGAATATTGTAAATGCACAAACTGCAATTTCTCCGCATTGCAAGGTGCAATTCTGAAATTTTTTGCTTTTTCCTGCTCCTCTTAGCATGATAAAGAAGATTCAAAGAGAGTGAGATGCCAGCTCCTTTCATTCAGTCAGTAGCTTCAATCATTTCTGGTATATGAATAACATGATGTTTTTCAATGGCAAAAATCAATGAATATTGTAAATGCACAAACAGTAATTTCTCCGCATTGCAAGGTGCAATTCTGAAATTTTTTGCTTTTTCCTGCTCCTCTTAGCATGATAAAGAAGATTCAAAGAGAGTGAGATGCCAGCTCCTTTCATTCAGTCAGTAGCTTCAATCATTTCTGGACGTTTTTCAATGGCAAAAATCATTGAATATTGTAAATGCACAAACAGTAATTTCTCCGCATTGCAAGGTGCAATTCTGAAATTTTTTGCTTTTTCCTGCTCTAGCATGATAAAGAAGATTCAAAGAGAGTGAGATGCCAGCTCCTTTCATTCAGTCAGTAGCTTCAAACATTTCTGGTATATGAATAACATGATGTTTTTCAATGGCAAAAATCAATGAATATTGTAAATGCACAAACAGTAATTTCTCCGCATTGCAAGGTGCAATTCTGAAATTTTTTGCTTTTTCCTGCTCCTCTTAGCATGATAAAGAAGATTCAAAGAGAGTGAGATGCCAGCTCCTTTCATTCAGTCAGTAGCTTCAATCATTTCTGGACGTTTTTCAATGGCAAAAATCAATGAATATTGTAAATGCACAAACAGTAATTTCTCCGCATTGCAAGGTGCAATTCTGAAATTTTTTGCTTTTTCCTGCTCCTCTTAGCATGATAAAGAAGATTCAAAGAGAGTGAGATGCCAGCTCCTTTCATTCAGTCAGTAGCTTCAATCATTTCTGGACGTTTTTCAATGGCAAAAATCAATGAATATTGTAAATGCACAAACTGCAATTTCTCCGCATTGCAAGGTGCAATTCTGAAATTTTTTGCTTTTTCCTGCTCCTCTTAGCATGATAAAGAAGATTCAAAGAGAGTGAGATGCCAGCTCCTTTCATTCAGTCAGTAGCTTCAATCATTTCTGGTATATGAATAACATGATGTTTTTCAATGGCAAAAATCAATGAATATTGTAAATGCACAAATAGTAATTTCTCCGCATTGCAAGGTGCAATTCTGAAATTTTTTGCTTTTTCCTGCTCCTCTTAGCATGATAAAGAAGATTCAAAGAGAGTGAGATGCCAGCTCCTTTCATTCAGTCAGTAGCTTCAATCATTTCTGGACGTTTTTCAATGGCAAAAATCATTGAATATTGTAAATGCACAAACAGTAATTTCTCCGCATTGCAAGGTGCAATTCTGAAATTTTTTACTTTTTCCTGCTCCTCTTAGCATGATAAAGAAGATTCAAAGAGAGTGAGATGCCAGCTCCTTTCATTCAGTCAGTAGCTTCAATCATTTCTGGTATATGAATAACATCATGTTTTTCAATCGCAAAAATCAATGAATATTGTAAATGCACAAACAGTAATTTCTCCGCATTGCAAGGTGCAATTCTGAAATGTTTTGCTTTTTCCTGCTCCTCTTAGCATGATAAAGAAGATTCAAAGAGAGTGAGATGCCAGCTCCTTTCATTCAGTCAGTAGCTTCAATCATTTCTGGACGTTTTTCAATGGCAAAAATCAATGAATATTGTAAATGCACAAACAGTAATTTCTCCGCATTGCAAGGTGCAATTCTGAAATTTTTTGCTTTTTCCTGCTCCTCTTAGCATGACAAAGAAGAGTCAAAGAGAGTGAGATGCCAGATCCTTTCCTTCAGTCAGTAGCTTCAATCATTTCTGGTATATGAATAACATGATGTTTTTCAATGGCAAAAATCAATGAATTTTGTAAATGCACAAACAGTAATTTCTCCGCATTGCAAGGCGCAATTCTGAAATTTTTTGCTTTTTCCTGCTCCTCTTAGCATGATAAAGAAGATTCAAAGAGAGTGAGATGCCAGCTCCTTTCATTCAGTCAGTAGCTTCAATCATTTCTGGACATTTTTCAATGGCAAAAATCAATGAATATTGTAAATGCACAAACAGTAATTTCTCCGCATTGCAAGGTGCAATTCTGAAATTTTTTGCTTTTTCCTGCTCCTCTTAGCATGATAAAGAAGATTCAAAGAGAGTGAGATGCCAGCTCCTTTCATTCAGTCAGTAGCTTCAATCATTTCTGGTATATGAATAACATGATGTTTTTCAATAGCAAAAATCAATGAATATTGTAAATGCACAAACAGTAATTTCTCCGCATTGCAAGGTGCAATTCTGAAATTTTTGGCTTTTTCCTGCTCCTCTTAGCATGATAAAGAAGATTCAAAGAGAGTGAGATGCCAGCTCCTTTCATTCAGTCAGTAGCTTCAATCATTTCTGGACGTTTTTCAATGGCAAAAATCAATGAATATTGTAAATGCACAAACAGTAATTTCTCCGCATTGCAAGGTGCAATTCTGAAATTTTTTGCTTTTTCCTGCTCCTCTTAGCATGATAAACAAGATTCAAAGAGAGTGAGATGCCAGCTCCTTTCATTCAGTCAGTAGCTTCAATCATTTCTGGACGTTTTTCAATGGCAAAAATCATTGAATATTGTAAATGCACAAACAGTAATTTCTCCGCATTGCAAGGTGCAATTCTGAAATTTTTTACTTTTTCCTGCTCCTCTTAGCATGATAAAGAAGATTCAAAGAGAATGAGATGCCAGCTCCTTTCATTCAGTCAGTAGCTTCAATCATTTCTGGTATATGAATAACATGATGTTTTTCAATGGCAAAAATCAATGAATATTGTAAATGCACAAACAGTAATTTCTCCGCATTGCAAGGTGCAATTCTGAAATTTTTTGCCTTTTCCTGCTCCTCTTAGCATGATAAAGAAGATTCAAAGAGAGTGAGATGCCAGCTCCTTTCATTCAGTCAGTAGCTTCAATCATTTCTGGACGTTTTTCAATGGCAAAAATCAATGAATATTGTAAATGCACAAACAGTAATTTCTCCGCATTGCAAGGTGCAATTCTGAAATTTTTTGCTTTTTCCTGCTCTAGCATGATAAAGAAGATTCAAAGAGAGTGAGATGCCAGCTCCTTTCATTCAGTCAGTAGCTTCAATCATTTCTGGACGTTTTTCAATGGCAAAAATCAATGAATATTGTAAATGCACAAACAGTAATTTCTCCGCATTGCAAGGTGCAATTCTGAAATTTTTTGCTTTTTCCTGCTCCTCTTAGCATGATAAAGAAGATTCAAAGAGAGTGAGATGCCAGCTCCTTTCATTCAGTCAGTAGCTTCAATCATTTCTGGACGTTTTTCAATGGCAAAAATCAATGAATATTGTAAATGCACAAACAGTAATTTCTCCGCATTGCAAGGTGCAATTCTGAAATTTTTTGCTTTTTCCTGCTCCTCTTAGCATGATAAAGAAGATTCAAAGAGAGTGAGATGCCAGCTCCTTTCATTCAGTCAGTAGCTTCAATCATTTCTGGACGTTTTTCAATGGCAAAAATCAATGAATATTGTAAATGCACAAACTGCAATTTCTCCGCATTGCAAGGTGCAATTCTGAAATTTTTTGCTTTTTCCTGCTCCTCTTAGCATGATAAAGAAGATTCAAAGAGAGTGAGATGCCAGCTCCTTTCATTCAGTCAGTAGCTTCAATCATTTCTGGTATATGAATAACATGATGTTTTTCAATGGCAAAAATCAATGAATATTGTAAATGCACAAACAGTAATTTCTCCGCATTGCAAGGTGCAATTCTGAAATTTTTTGCTTTTTCCTGCTCCTCTTAGCATGATAAAGAAGATTCAAAGAGAGTGAGATGCCAGCTCCTTTCATTCAGTCAGTAGCTTCAATCATTTCTGGACGTTTTTCAATGGCAAAAATCATTGAATATTGTAAATGCACAAACAGTAATTTCTCCGCATTGCAAGGTGCAATTCTGAAATTTTTTGCTTTTTCCTGCTCTAGCATGATAAAGAAGATTCAAAGAGAGTGAGATGCCAGCTCCTTTCATTCAGTCAGTAGCTTCAAACATTTCTGGTATATGAATAACATGATGTTTTTCAATGGCAAAAATCAATGAATATTGTAAATGCACAAACAGTAATTTCTCCGCATTGCAAGGTGCAATTCTGAAATTTTTTGCTTTTTCCTGCTCCTCTTAGCATGATAAAGAAGATTCAAAGAGAGTGAGATGCCAGCTCCTTTCATTCAGTCAGTAGCTTCAATCATTTCTGGACGTTTTTCAATGGCAAAAATCAATGAATATTGTAAATGCACAAACAGTAATTTCTCCGCATTGCAAGGTGCAATTCTGAAATTTTTTGCTTTTTCCTGCTCCTCTTAGCATGATAAAGAAGATTCAAAGAGAGTGAGATGCCAGCTCCTTTCATTCAGTCAGTAGCTTCAATCATTTCTGGACGTTTTTCAATGGCAAAAATCAATGTATATTGTAAATGCACAAACTGCAATTTCTCCGCATTGCAAGGTGCAATTCTGAAATTTTTTGCTTTTTCCTGCTCCTCTTAGCATGATAAAGAAGATTCAAAGAGAGTGAGATGCCAGCTCCTTTCATTCAGTCAGTACCTTCAATCATTTCTGGTATATGAATAACATGATGTTTTTCAATGGCAAAAATCAATGAATATTGTAAATGCACAAATAGTAATTTCTCCGCATTGCAAGGTGCAATTCTGAAATTTTTTGCTTTTTCCTGCTCCTCTTAGCATGATAAAGAAGATTCAAAGAGAGTGAGATGCCAGCTCCTTTCATTCAGTCAGTAGCTTCAATCATTTCTGGACGTTTTTCAATGGCAAAAATCATTGAATATTGTAAATGCACAAACAGTAATTTCTCCGCATTGCAAGGTGCAATTCTGAAATTTTTTACTTTTTCCTGCTCCTCTTAGCATGATAAAGAAGATTCAAAGAGAGTGAGATGCCAGCTCCTTTCATTCAGTCAGTAGCTTCAATCATTTCTGGTATATGAATAACATGATGTTTTTCAATCGCAAAAATCAATGAATATTGTAAATGCACAAACAGTAATTTCTCCGCATTGCAAGGTGCAATTCTGAAATGTTTTGCTTTTTCCTGCTCCTCTTAGCATGATAAAGAAGATTCAAAGAGAGTGAGATGCCAGCTCCTTTCATTCAGTCAGTAGCTTCAATCATTTCTGGACGTTTTTCAATGGCAAAAATCAATGAATATTGTAAATGCACAAACAGTAATTTCTCCGCATTGCAAGGTGCAATTCTGAAATTTTTTGCTTTTTCCTGCTCCTCTTAGCATGACAAAGAAGAGTCAAAGAGAGTGAGATGCCAGATCCTTTCCTTCAGTCAGTAGCTTCAATCATTTCTGGTATATGAATAACATGATGTTTTTCAATGGCAAAAATCAATGAATTTTGTAAATGCACAAACAGTAATTTCTCCGCATTGCAAGGCGCAATTCTGAAATTTTTTGCTTTTTCCTGCTCCTCTTAGCATGATAAAGAAGATTCAAAGAGAGTGAGATGCCAGCTCCTTTCATTCAGTCAGTAGCTTCAATCATTTCTGGACATTTTTCAATGGCAAAAATCAATGAATATTGTAAATGCACAAACAGTAATTTCTCCGCATTGCAAGGTGCAATTCTGAAATTTTTTGCTTTTTCCTGCTCCTCTTAGCATGATAAAGAAGATTCAAAGAGAGTGAGATGCCAGCTCCTTTCATTCAGTCAGTAGCTTCAATCATTTCTGGACGATTTTCAATGGCAAAAATCAATGAATATTGTAAATGCACAAACAGTAATTTCTCCGCATTGCAAGGTGCAATTCTGAAATTTTTTGCTTTTTCCTGCTCCTCTTAGCATGATAAAGAAGATTCAAAGAGAGTGAGATGCCAGCTCCTTTCATTCAGTCAGTAGCTTCAATCATTTCTGGACGTTTTTCAATGGCAAAAATCAATGAATATTGTAAATGCACAAACAGTAATTTCTCCGCATTGCAAGGTGCAATTCTGAAATTTTTTGCTTTTTCCTGCTCCTCTTAGCGTGATAAACAAGATTCAAAGAGAGTGAGATGCCAGCTCCTTTCATTCAGTCAGTAGCTTCAATCATTTCTGGACGTTTTTCAATGGCAAAAATCATTGAATATTGTAAATGCACAAACAGTAATTTCTCCGCATTGCAAGGTGCAATTCTGAAATTTTTTACTTTTTCCTGCTCCTCTTAGCATGATAAAGAAGATTCAAAGAGAATGAGATGCCAGCTCCTTTCATTCAGTCAGTAGCTTCAATCATTTCTGGTATATGAATAACATGATGTTTTTCAATGGCAAAAATCAATGAATATTGTAAATGCACAAACAGTAATTTCTCCGCATTGCAAGGTGCAATTCTGAAATTTTTTGCCTTTTCCTGCTCCTCTTAGCATGATAAAGAAGATTCAAAGAGAGTGAGATGCCAGCTCCTTTCATTCAGTCAGTAGCTTCAATCATTTCTGGACGTTTTTCAATGGCAAAAATCAATGAATATTGTAAATGCACAAACAGTAATTTCTCCGCATTGCAAGGTGCAATTCTGAAATTTTTTGCTTTTTCCTGCTCTAGCATGATAAAGAAGATTCAAAGAGAGTGAGATGCCAGCTCCTTTCATTCAGTCAGTAGCTTCAATCATTTCTGGACGTTTTTCAATGGCAAAAATCAATGAATATTGTAAATGCACAAACAGTAATTTCTCCGCATTGCAAGGTGCAATTCTGAAATTTTTTGCTTTTTCCTGCTCCTCTTAGCATGATAAAGAAGATTCAAAGAGAGTGAGATGCCAGCTCCTTTCATTCAGTCAGTAGCTTCAATCATTTCTGGACGTTTTTCAATGGCAAAAATCAATGAATATTGTAAATGCACAAACAGTAATTTCTCCGCATTGCAAGGTGCAATTCTGAAATTTTTTGCTTTTTCCTGCTCCTCTTAGCATGATAAAGAAGATTCAAAGAGAGTGAGATGCCAGCTCCTTTCATTCAGTCAGTAGCTTCAATCATTTCTGGACGTTTTTCAATGGCAAAAATCAATGAATATTGTAAATGCACAAACTGCAATTTCTCCGCATTGCAAGGTGCAATTCTGAAATTTTTTGCTTTTTCCTGCTCCTCTTAGCATGATAAAGAAGATTCAAAGAGAGTGAGATGCCAGCTCCTTTCATTCAGTCAGTAGCTTCAATCATTTCTGGTATATGAATAACATGATGTTTTTCAATGGCAAAAATCAATGAATATTGTAAATGCACAAACAGTAATTTCTCCGCATTGCAAGGTGCAATTCTGAAATTTTTTGCTTTTTCCTGCTCCTCTTAGCATGATAAAGAAGATTCAAAGAGAGTGAGATGCCAGCTCCTTTCATTCAGTCAGTAGCTTCAATCATTTCTGGACGTTTTTCAATGGCAAAAATCATTGAATATTGTAAATGCACAAACAGTAATTTCTCCGCATTGCAAGGTGCAATTCTGAAATTTTTTGCTTTTTCCTGCTCTAGCATGATAAAGAAGATTCAAAGAGAGTGAGATGCCAGCTCCTTTCATTCAGTCAGTAGCTTCAAACATTTCTGGTATATGAATAACATGATGTTTTTCAATGGCAAAAATCAATGAATATTGTAAATGCACAAACAGTAATTTCTCCGCATTGCAAGGTGCAATTCTGAAATTTTTTGCTTTTTCCTGCTCCTCTTAGCATGATAAAGAAGATTCAAAGAGAGTGAGATGCCAGCTCCTTTCATTCAGTCAGTAGCTTCAATCATTTCTGGACGTTTTTCAATGGCAAAAATCAATGAATATTGTAAATGCACAAACAGTAATTTCTCCGCATTGCAAGGTGCAATTCTGAAATTTTTTGCTTTTTCCTGCTCCTCTTAGCATGATAAAGAAGATTCAAAGAGAGTGAGATGCCAGCTCCTTTCATTCAGTCAGTAGCTTCAATCATTTCTGGACGTTTTTCAATGGCAAAAATCAATGAATATTGTAAATGCACAAACTGCAATTTCTCCGCATTGCAAGGTGCAATTCTGAAATTTTTTGCTTTTTCCTGCTCCTCTTAGCATGATAAAGAAGATTCAAAGAGAGTGAGATGCCAGCTCCTTTCATTCAGTCAGTAGCTTCAATCATTTCTGGTATATGAATAACATGATGTTTTTCAATGGCAAAAATCAATGAATATTGTAAATGCACAAATAGTAATTTCTCCGCATTGCAAGGTGCAATTCTGAAATTTTTTGCTTTTTCCTGCTCCTCTTAGCATGATAAAGAAGATTCAAAGAGAGTGAGATGCCAGCTCCTTTCATTCAGTCAGTAGCTTCAATCATTTCTGGACGTTTTTCAATGGCAAAAATCATTGAATATTGTAAATGCACAAACAGTAATTTCTCCGCATTGCAAGGTGCAATTCTGAAATTTTTTACTTTTTCCTGCTCCTCTTAGCATGATAAAGAAGATTCAAAGAGAGTGAGATGCCAGCTCCTTTCATTCAGTCAGTAGCTTCAATCATTTCTGGTATATGAATAACATGATGTTTTTCAATCGCAAAAATCAATGAATATTGTAAATGCACAAACAGTAATTTCTCCGCATTGCAAGGTGCAATTCTGAAATGTTTTGCTTTTTCCTGCTCCTCTTAGCATGATAAAGAAGATTCAAAGAGAGTGAGATGCCAGCTCCTTTCATTCAGTCAGTAGCTTCAATCATTTCTGGACGTTTTTCAATGGCAAAAATCAATGAATATTGTAAATGCACAAACAGTAATTTCTCCGCATTGCAAGGTGCAATTCTGAAATTTTTTGCTTTTTCCTGCTCCTCTTAGCATGACAAAGAAGAGTCAAAGAGAGTGAGATGCCAGATCCTTTCCTTCAGTCAGTAGCTTCAATCATTTCTGGTATATGAATAACATGATGTTTTTCAATGGCAAAAATCAATGAATTTTGTAAATGCACAAACAGTAATTTCTCCGCATTGCAAGGCGCAATTCTGAAATTTTTTGCTTTTTCCTGCTCCTCTTAGCATGATAAAGAAGATTCAAAGAGAGTGAGATGCCAGCTCCTTTCATTCAGTCAGTAGCTTCAATCATTTCTGGACATTTTTCAATGGCAAAAATCAATGAATATTGTAAATGCACAAACAGTAATTTCTCCGCATTGCAAGGTGCAACTCTGAAATTTTTTGCTTTTTCCTGCTCCTCTTAGCATGATAAAGAAGATTCAAAGAGAGTGAGATGCCAGCTCCTTTCATTCAGTCAGTAGCTTCAATCATTTCTGGACGATTTTCAATGGCAAAAATCAATGAATATTGTAAATGCACAAACAGTAATTTCTCCGCATTGCAAGGTGCAATTCTGAAATTTTTTGCTTTTTCCTGCTCCTCTTAGCATGATAAAGAAGATTCAAAGAGAGTGAGATGCCAGCTCCTTTCATTCAGTCAGTAGCTTCAATCATTTCTGGACGTTTTTCAATGGCAAAAATCAATGAATATTGTAAATGCACAAACTGCAATTTCTCCGCATTGCAAGGTGCAATTCTGAAATTTTTTGCTTTTTCCTGCTCCTCTTAGCATGATAAAGAAGATTCAAAGAGAGTGAGATGCCAGCTCCTTTCATTCAGTCAGTAGCTTCAATCATTTCTGGTACATGAATAACATGATGTTTTTCAATGGCAAAAATCAATGAATATTGTAAATGCACAAACAGTAATTTCTCCGCATTGCAAGGTGCAATTCTGAAATTTTTTGCTTTTTCCTGCTCCTCTTAGCATGATAAAGAAGATTCAAAGAGAGTGAGATGCCAGCTCCTTTCATTCAGTCAGTAGCTTCAATCATTTCTGGACGTTTTTCAATGGCAAAAATCAATGAATATTGTAAATGCACAAACTGCAATTTCTCCGCATTGCAAGGTGCAATTCTGAAATTTTTTGCTTTTTCCTGCTCCTCTTAGCATGATAAAGAAGATTCAAAGAGAGTGAGATGCCAGCTCCTTTCATTCAGTCAGTAGCTTCAATCATTTCTGGTATATGAATAACATGATGTTTTGCAATAGCAAAAATCAATGAATATTGTAAATGCACAAACAGTAATTTCTCCGCATTGCAAGGTGCAATTCTGAAATTTTTGGCTTTTTCCTGCTCCTCTTAGCATGATAAAGAAGATTCAAAGAGAGTGAGATGCCAGCTCCTTTCATTCAGTCAGTAGCTTCAATCATTTCTGGACGTTTTTCAATGGCAAAAATCAATGAATATTGTAAATGCACAAACAGTAATTTCTCCGCATTGCAAGGTGCAATTCTGAAATTTTTTGCTTTTTCCTGCTCCTCTTAGCATGATAAACAAGATTCAAAGAGAGTGAGATGCCAGCTCCTTTCATTCAGTCAGTAGCTTCAATCATTTCTGGACGTTTTTCAATGGCAAAAATCATTGAATATTGTAAATGCACAAACAGTAATTTCTCCGCATTGCAAGGTGCAATTCTGAAATTTTTTACTTTTTCCTGCTCCTCTTAGCATGATAAAGAAGATTCAAAGAGAATGAGATGCCAGCTCCTTTCATTCAGTCAGTAGCTTCAATCATTTCTGGTATATGAATAACATGATGTTTTTCAATCGCAAAAATCAATGAATATTGTAAATGCACAAACAGTAATTTCTCCGCATTGCAAGGAGCAATTCTGAAATTTTTTGCTTTTTCCTGCTCCTCTTAGCATGATAAAGAAGATTCAAAGAGAGTGAGATGCCAGCTCCTTTCATTCAGTCAGTAGCTTCAATCATTTCTGGACGTTTTTCAATGGCAAAAATCAATGAATATTGTAAATGCACAAACAGTAATTTCTCCGCATTGCAAGGTGCAATTCTGAAATTTTTTGCTTTTTCCTGCTCCTCTTAGCATGATAAAGAAGATTCAAAGAGAGTGAGATGCCAGCTCCTTTCCTTCAGTCAGTAGCTTCAATCATTTCTGGTATATGAATAACATGATGTTTTTCAATGGCAAAAATCAATGAATTTTGTAAATGCACAAACAGTAATTTCTCCGCATTGCAAGGCGCAATTCTGAAATTTTTTGCTTTTTCCTGCTCCTCTTAGCATGATAAAGAAGATTCAAAGAGAGTGAGATGCCAGCTCCTTTCATTCAGTCAGTAGCTTCAATCATTTCTGGACATTTTTCAATGGCAAAAATCAATGAATATTGTAAATGCACAAACAGTAATTTCTCCGCATTGCAAGGTGCAATTCTGAAATTTTTTGCTTTTTCCTGCTCCTCTTAGCATAATAAAGAAGATTCAAAGAGAGTGAGATGCCAGCTCCTTTCATTCAGTCAGTAGCTTCAATCATTTCTGGACGTTTTTCAATGGCAAAAATCAATGAATATTGTAAATGCACAAACAGTAATTTCTCCGCATTGCAAGGTGCAATTCTGAAATTTTTTGCTTTTTCCTGCTCCTCTTAGCATGATAAAGAAGATTCAAAGAGAGTGAGGTGCCAGCTCCTTTCATTCAGTCAGGAGCTTCAAACATTTCTGGTATATGAATAACATGTTTTTCAATGGCAAAAATCAATGAATATTGTAAATGCACAAACAGTAATTTCTCCGCATTGCAAGGTGCAATTCTGAAATTTTTGGCTTTTTCCTGCTCCTCTTAGCATGATAAAGAAGATTCAAAGAGAGTGAGATGCCAGCTCCTTTCATTCAGTCAGTAGCTTCAATCATTTCTGGACGTTTTTCAATGGCAAAAATCAATGAATATTGTAAATGCACAAACTGTAATTTCTCCGCATTGCAAGGTGCAATTCTGAAATTTTTTGCTTTTTCCTGCTCCTCTTAGCATGATAAAGAAGATTCAAAGAGAGGGAGATGCCAGCTCCATTCATTGAGTCAGTAGCTTCAATCATTTCTGGATGTTTTTCAATGGCAAAAATCAATGAATATTGTAAATGCACAAACAGTAATTTCTCCGCATTGCAAGGTGCAATTCTGAAATTTTTTGCTTTTTCCTGCTCCTCTTAGAATGATAAAGAAGATTCAAAGAGAGTGAGATGCCAGCTCCTTTCATTCAGTCAGTACCTTCAATCATTTCTGGACGTTTTTCAATGGCAAAAATCAATGAATATTGTAAATGCACAAACAGTAATTTCTCCGCATTGCAAGGTGCAATTCTGAAATTTTTTGCTTTTTCCTGCTCCTCTTAGCATGATAAAGAAGATTCAAAGAGAGTGAGATGCCAGTTCCTTTCATTCAGTCAGTAGCTTCAAACATTTCTGGTATATGAATAACATGATGTTTTTCAATGGCAAAAATCAATGAATATTGTAAATGCACAAACAGTAATTTCTCCGCATTGCAAGGTGCAAGTCTGAAATTTTTTGCTTTTTCCTGCTCCTCTTAGCATGATAAAGAAGATTCAAAGAGAGTGAGATGCCAGCTCCTTTCATTCAGTCAGTAGCTTCAAACATTTCTGGTATATGAATAACATGATGTTTTTCAATGGCAAAAATCAATGAATATTGTAAATGCACAAACAGTAATTTCTCCGCATTGCAAGGTGCAAGTCTGAAATTTTTTGCTTTTTCCTGCTCCTCTTAGCATGATAAAGAAGATTCAAAGAGAGTGAGATGCCAGCTACTTTCATTCAGTCAGTAGCTTCAATCATTTCTGGACGTTTTTCAATGGTAAAAATCAATGAATATTGTAAATGCACAAACAGTAATTTCTCCACATTGCAAGGTGCAATTCTGAAATTTTTTGCTTTATCCTGCTCCTCTTAGCATGATAAAGAAGATTCAAAGAGATTGAGATGCCAGCTCCTTTCATTCAGTCAGTAGCTTCAAACATTTCTGGTATATGAATAACATGATGTTTTTCAATGGCAAAAATCAATGAATATTGTAAATGCACAAACAGTAATTTCTCCGCATTGCAAGGTGCAATTCTGAAATTTTTTGCTTTTTCCTGCTCCTCTTAGCATGATAAAGAAGATTCAAAGAGAGTGAGATGCCAGCTCCTTTCATTCAGTCAGTAGCTTCAAACATTTCTGGTATATGAATAACATGATGTTTTTCAATGGCAAAAATCAATGAATATTGTAAATGCACAAACAGTAATTTCTCCGCATTGCAAGGTGCAAGTCTGAAATTTTTTGCTTTTTCCTGCTCCTCTTAGCATGATAAAGAAGATTCAAAGAGAGTGAGATGCCAGCTACTTTCATTCAGTCAGTAGCTTCAATCATTTCTGGACGTTTTTCAATGGTAAAAATCAATGATTATTGTAAATGCACAAACAGTAATTTCTCCACATTGCAAGGTGCAATTCTGAAATTTTTTGCTTTTTCCTGCTCCTCTTAGCATGATAAAGAAGATTCAAAGAGAGTGAGATGCCAGCTCCTTTCATTCAGTCAGTAGCTTCAAACATTTCTGGTATATGAATAACATGATGTTTTTCAATGGCAAAAATCAATGAATATTGTAAATGCACAAACAGTAATTTCTCCGCATTGCAAGGTGCAATTCTGAAATTTTTTGCTTTTTCCTGCTCCTCTTAGCATGATAAAGAAGATTCAAAGAGAGTGAGATGCCAGCTCCTTTCATTCAGTCAGTAGCTTCAATCATTTCTGGATGTTTTTCAATGGCAAAAATCAATGAATATTGTAAATGCACAAACTGTAATTTCTCCGCATTGCAAGGTGCAATTCTGAAATTTTTTGCTTTTTCCTGCTCCTCTTAGCATGATAAAGAAGATTCAAAGAGAGTGAGATGCCAGCTCCTTTCATTCAGTCAGTAGCTTCAATCATTTCTGGACGTTTTTCAATGGCAAAAATCAATGAATATTGTAAATGCACAAACAGTAATTTCTCCGCATTGCAAGGTGCAATTCTGAAATTTTTTGCTTTTTCCTGCTCCTCTTAGCATGATAAAGAAGATTCAAAGAGAGTGAGATGCCAGCTCCTTTCATTCAGTCAGTACCTTCAATCATTTCTGGACGTTTTTCAATGGCAAAAATCAATGAATATTGTAAATGCACAAACAGTAATTTTTCCGCATTGCAAGGTGCAATTCTGAAATTTTTTGCTTTTTCCCGCTCCTCTTAGCATGATAAAGAAGATTCAAAGAGAGTGAGGTGCCAGCTCCTTTCATTCAGTCAGTAGCTTCAAACATTTCTGGTATATGAATAACATGTTTTTCAATGGCAAAAATCAATGAATATTGTAAATGCACAAACAGTAATTTTTCCGCATTGCAAGGTGCAATTCTGAAATTTTTTGCTTTTTCCCGCTCCTCTTAGCATGATAAAGAAGATTCAAAGAGAGTGAGATGCCAGCTCCTTTCATTCAGTCAGTAGCTTCAATCATTTCTGGACGTTTTTCAATGGCAAAAATCAATGAATATTGTAAATGCACAAACAGTAATTTCTCCGCATTGCAAGGTGCAATTCTGAAATTTTTTGCTTTTTCCTGCTCCTCTTAGCATGATAAAGAAGATTCAAAGAGAGTGAGATGCCAGCTCCTTTCATTCAGTCAGTAGCTTCAATCATTTCTGGACGTTTTTCAATGGCAAAAATCAATGAATATTGTAAATTCACAAACAGTAATTTCTCCGCATTGCAAGGTGCAATTCTGAAATTTTTTGCTTTTTCCTGCTCCTCTTAGCATGATAAAGAAGATTCAAAGAGAGTGAGATGCCAGCTCCTTTCATTCAGTCAGTAGCTTCAATCATTTCTGGACGTTTTTCAATGGCAAAAATCAATGAATATTGTAAATGCACAAACAGTAATTTCTCCGCATTGCAAGGTGCAATTCTGAAATTTTTTGCTTTTTCCTGCTCCTCTTAGCATGATAAAGAAGATTCAAAGAGAGTGAGATGCCAGCTCCTTTCATTCAGTCAGTAGCTTCAAACATTTCTGGTATATGAATAACATGATGTTTTTCAATGGCAAAAATCAATGAATATTGTAAATGCACAAACAGTAATTTCTCCGCATTGCAAGGTGCAAGTCTGAAATTTTTTGCTTTTTCCTGCTCCTCTTAGCATGATAAAGAAGATTCAAAGAGAGTGAGATGCCAGCTACTTTCATTCAGTCAGTAGCTTCAATCATTTCTGGACGTTTTTCAATGGTAAAAATCAATGAATATTGTAAATGCACAAACAGTAATTTCTCCACATTGCAAGGTGCAATTCTAAAATTTTTTGCTTTTTCCTGCTCCTCTTAGCATGATAAAGAAGATTCAAAGAGAGTGAGATGCCAGCTCCTTTCATTCAGTCAGTAGCTTCAAACATTTCTGGTATATGAATAACATGATGTTTTTCAATGGCAAAAATCAATGAATATTGTAAATGCACAAACAGTAATTTCTCCGCATTGCAAGGTGCAATTCTGAATTTTTTTGCTTTTTCCTGCTCCTCTTAGCATGATTCAAAGAGAGTGAGATGCCAGCTCCTTTCATTCAGTCAGTAGCTTCAATCATTTCTGGACATTTTTCAATGGCAAAAATCAATGAATATTGTAAATGCACAAACAGTAATTTCTCCGCATTGCAAGGTGCAATTCTGAAATTTTTTGCTTTTTCCTGCTCCTCTTAGCATGATAAAGAAGATTCAAAGAGAGTGAGATGTCAGCTCCTTTCATTCAGTCAGTAGCTTCAAACATTTCTGGTATATGAATAACATGATGTTTTTCAATGGCAAAAATCAATGAATATTGTAAATGCACAAACAGTAATTTCTCCGCATTGCAAGGTGCAATTCTGAAATTTTTTGCTTTTTCCTGCTCCTCTTAGCATGATAAAGAAGATTCAAAGAGAGTGAGATGCCAGCTCCTTTCATTCAGTCAGTAGCTTCAAACATTTCTGGTATATGAATAACATGATGTTTTTCAATGGCAAAAATCAATGAATATTGTAAATGCACAAATAGTAATTTCTCCGCATTGCAAGGTGCAAGTCTGAAATTTTTTGCTTTTTCCTGCTCCTCTTAGCATGATAAAGAAGATTCAAAGAGAGTGAGATGCCAGCTACTTTCATTCAGTCAGTAGCTTCAATCATTTCTGGACGTTTTTCAATGGTAAAAATCAATGAATATTGTAAATGCACAAACAGTAATTTCTCCACATTGCAAGGTGCAATTCTGAAATTTTTTGCTTTTTCCTGCTCCTCTTAGCATGATAAAGAAGATTCAAAGAGATTGAGATGCCAGCTCCTTTCATTCAGTCAGTAGCTTCAAACATTTCTTGTATATGAATAACATGATGTTTTTCAATGGCAAAAATCAATGAATATTGTAAATGCACAAACAGTAATTTCTCCGCATTGCAAGGTGCAATTCTGAAATTTTTTGCTTTTTCCTGCTCCTCTTAGCATGATAAAGAAGATTCAAAGAGAGTGAGATGCCAGCTCCTTTCATTCAGTCAGTAGCTTCAAACATTTCTGGTATATGAATAACATGATGTTTTTCAATGGCAAAAATCAATGAATATTGTAAATGCACAAACAGTAATTTCTCCGCATTGCAAGGTGCAAGTCTGAAATTTTTTGCTTTTTCCTGCTCCTCTTAGCATGATAAAGAAAATTCAAAGAGAGTGAGATGCCAGCTACTTTCATTCAGTCAGTAGCTTCAATCATTTCTGGACGTTTTTCAATGGTAAAAATCAATGAATATTGTAAATGCACAAACAGTAATTTCTCCACATTGCAAGGTGCAATTCTGAAATTTTTTGCTTTTTCCTGCTCCTCTTAGCATGATAAAGAAGATTCAAAGAGAGTGAGATGCCAGCTCCTTTCATTCAGTCAGTAGCTTCAAACATTTCTGGTATATAAATAACATGATGTTTTTCAATGGCAAAAATCAATGAATATTGTAAATGCACAAACAGTAATTTCTCCGCATTGCAAGGTGCAATTCTGAAATTTTTTGCTTTTTCCTGTTCCTCTTAGCATGATAAAGAAGATTCAAAGAGAGTGAGATGCCAGCTCCTTTCATTCAGTCAGTAGCTTCAATCATTTCTGGACGTTTCTCAATGGCAAAAATCAATGAATATTGTAAATGCACAAACTGTAATTTTTCCGCATTGCAAGGTGCAATTCTGAAATTTTTTGCTTTTTCCTGCTCCTCTTAGCATGATAAAGAAGATTCAAAGAGAGTGAGATGCCAGCTCCTTTCATTCAGTCAGTAGCTTCAATCATTTCTGGACGTTTTTCAATGGCAAAAATCAATGAATATTGTAAATGCACAAACAGTAATTTCTCCGCATTGCAAGGTGCAATTCTGAAATTTTTTGCTTTTTCCCGCTCCTCTTAGCATGATAAAGAAGATTCAAAGAGAGTGAGGTGCCAGCTCCTTTCATTCAGTCAGTAGCTTCAAACATTTCTGGTATATGAATTACATGTTTTTCAATGGCAAAAATCAATGAATATTGTAAATGCACAAACAGTAATTTCTCCGCATTGCAAGGTGCAATTCTGAAATTTTTTGCTTTTTCCTGCTCCTCTTAGCATGATAAAGAAGATTCAAAGAGAGTGAGATGCCAGCTCCTTTCATTCAGTCAGTAGCTTCAATCATTTCTGGACGTTTTTCAATGGCAAAAATCAATGAATATTGTA
This sequence comes from Phyllobates terribilis, assembly GCF_046119375.1. Classification (NCBI taxonomy): domain Eukaryota; kingdom Metazoa; phylum Chordata; class Amphibia; order Anura; family Dendrobatidae; genus Phyllobates; species Phyllobates terribilis. Next base: position 76,811 of record NW_027364738.1, read on the forward strand.
AATGCACAAACAGTAATTTCTCCGCATTGCAAGGTGCAATTCTGAAATTTTTTGCTTTTTCCTGCTCCTCTTAGCATGATAAAGAAGATTCAAAGAGAGTGAGATGCCAGCTCCTTTCATTCAGTCAGTAGCTTCAATCATTTCTGGACGTTTTTCAATGGCAAAAATCAATGAATATTGTAAATGCACAAAAAGTAATTTCTCCGCATTGCAAGGTGCAATTCTGAAATTTTTTGCTTTTTCCTGCTCCTCTTAGCATGATAAAGAAGATTCAAAGAGAGTGAGATGCCAGCTCCTTTCATTCAGTCAGTAGCTTCAAACATTTCTGGTATATGAATAACATGATGTTTTTCAATGGCAAAAATCAATGAATATTGTAAATGCACAAACAGTAATTTCTCCGCATTGCAAGGTGCAAGTCTGAAATTTTTTGCTTTTTCCTGCTCCTCTTAGCATGATAAAAAAGATTCAAAGAGAGTGAGATGGCAGCTACTTTCATTCAGTCAGTAGCTTCAATCATTTCTGGACGTTTTTCAATGGTAAAAATCAATGAATATTGTAAATGCACAAACAGTAATTTCTCCACATTGCAAGGTGCAATTCTGAAATTTTTTGCTTTTTCCTGCTCCTCTTAGCATGATAAAGAAGATTCAAAGAGAGTGAGATGCCAGCTCCTTTCATTCAGTCAGTAGCTTCAATCATTTCTGGACGTTTTTCAATGGCAAAAATCAATGAATATTGTAAATGCACAAACTGCAATTTCTCCGCATTGCAAGGTGCAATTCTGAAATTTTTTGCTTTTTCCTGCTCCTCTTAGCATGATAAAGAAGATTCAAAGAGAGTGAGATGCCAGCTCCTTTCATTCAGTCAGTAGCTTCAATCATTTCTGGTATATGAATAACATGATGTTTTTCAATGGCAAAAATCAATGAATATTGTAAATGCACAAATAGTAATTTCTCCGCATTGCAAGGTGCAATTCTGAAATTTTTTGCTTTTTCCTGCTCCTCTTAGCATGATAAAGAAGATTCAAAGAGAGTGAGATGCCAGCTCCTTTCATTCAGTCAGTAGCTTCAATCATTTCTGGACGTTTTTCAATGGCAAAAATCATTGAATATTGTAAATGCACAAACAGTAATTTCTCCGCATTGCAAGGTGCAATTCTGAAATTTTTTACTTTTTCCTGCTCCTCTTAGCATGATAAAGAAGATTCAAAGAGAGTGAGATGCCAGCTCCTTTCATTCAGTCAGTAGCTTCAATCATTTCTGGTATATGAATAACATGATGTTTTTCAATCGCAAAAATCAATGAATATTGTAAATGCACAAACAGTAATTTCTCCGCATTGCAAGGTGCAATTCTGAAATGTTTTGCTTTTTCCTGCTCCTCTTAGCATGATAAAGAAGATTCAAAGAGAGTGAGATGCCAGCTCCTTTCATTCAGTCAGTAGCTTCAATCATTTCTGGACGTTTTTCAATGGCAAAAATCAATGAATATTGTAAATGCACAAACAGTAATTTCTCCGCATTGCAAGGTGCAATTCTGAAATTTTTTGCTTTTTCCTGCTCCTCTTAGCATGACAAAGAAGAGTCAAAGAGAGTGAGATGCCAGATCCTTTCCTTCAGTCAGTAGCTTCAATCATTTCTGGTATATGAATAACATGATATTTTTCAATGGCAAAAATCAATGAATTTTGTAAATGCACAAACAGTAATTTCTCCGCATTGCAAGGCGCAATTCTGAAATTTTTTGCTTTTTCCTGCTCCTCTTAGCATGATAAAGAAGATTCAAAGAGAGTGAGATGCCAGCTCCTTTCATTCAGTCAGTAGCTTCTATCATTTCTGGACATTTTTCAATGGCAAAAATCAATGAATATTGTAAATGCACAAACAGTAATTTCTCCGCATTGCAAGGTGCAATTCTGAAATTTTTTGCTTTTTCCTGCTCCTCTTAGCATGATAAAGAAGATTCAAAGAGAGTGAGATGCCAGCTCCTTTCATTCAGTCAGTAGCTTCAATCATTTCTGGACGATTTTCAATGGCAAAAATCAATGAATATTGTAAATGCACAAACAGTAATTTCTCCGCATTGCAAGGTGCAATTCTGAAATTTTTTGCTTTTTCCTGCTCCTCTTAGCATGATAAAGAAGATTCAAAGAGAGTGAGATGCCAGCTCCTTTCATTCAGTCAGTAGCTTCAATCATTTCTGGACGTTTTTCAATGGCAAAAATCAATGAATATTGTAAATGCACAAACTGCAATTTCTCCGCATTGCAAGGTGCAATTCTGAAATTTTTTGCTTTTTCCTGCTCCTCTTAGCATGATAAAGAAGATTCAAAGAGAGTGAGATGCCAGCTCCTTTCATTCAGTCAGTAGCTTCAATCATTTCTGGTACATGAATAACATGATGTTTTTCAATGGCAAAAATCAATGAATATTGTAAATGCACAAACAGTAATTTCTCCGCATTGCAAGGTGCAATTCTGAAATTTTTTGCTTTTTCCTGCTCCTCTTAGCATGATAAAGAAGATTCAAAGAGAGTGAGATGCCAGCTCCTTTCATTCAGTCAGTAGCTTCAATCATTTCTGGACGTTTTTCAATGGCAAAAATCAATGAATATTGTAAATGCACAAACTGCAATTTCTCCGCATTGCAAGGTGCAATTCTGAAATTTTTTGCTTTTTCCTGCTCCTCTTAGCATGATAAAGAAGATTCAAAGAGAGTGAGATGCCAGCTCCTTTCATTCAGTCAGTAGCTTCAATCATTTCTGGTATATGAATAACATGATGTTTTTCAATAGCAAAAATCAATGAATATTGTAAATGCACAAACAGTAATTTCTCCGCATTGCAAGGTGCAATTCTGAAATTTTTGGCTTTTTCCTGCTCCTCTTAGCATGATAAAGAAGATTCAAAGAGAGTGAGATGCCAGCTCCTTTCATTCAGTCAGTAGCTTCAATCATTTCTGGACGTTTTTCAATGGCAAAAATCAATGAATATTGTAAATGCACAAACAGTAATTTCTCCGCATTGCAAGGTGCAATTCTGAAATTTTTTGCTTTTTCCTGCTCCTCTTAGCATGATAAACAAGATTCAAAGAGAGTGAGATGCCAGCTCCTTTCATTCAGTCAGTAGCTTCAATCATTTCTGGACGTTTTTCAATGGCAAAAATCATTGAATATTGTAAATGCACAAACAGTAATTTCTCCGCATTGCAAGGTGCAATTCTGAAATTTTTTACTTTTTCCTGCTCCTCTTAGCATGATAAAGAAGATTCAAAGAGAATGAGATGCCAGCTCCTTTCATTCAGTCAGTAGCTTCAATCATTTCTGGTATATGAATAACATGATGTTTTTCAATCGCAAAAATCAATGAATATTGTAAATGCACAAACAGTAATTTCTCCGCATTGCAAGGAGCAATTCTGAAATTTTTTGCTTTTTCCTGCTCCTCTTAGCATGATAAAGAAGATTCAAAGAGAGTGAGATGCCAGCTCCTTTCATTCAGTCAGTAGCTTCAATCATTTCTGGACGTTTTTCAATGGCAAAAATCAATGAATATTGTAAATGCACAAACAGTAATTTCTCCGCATTGCAAGGTGCAATTCTGAAATTTTTTGCTTTTTCCTGCTCCTCTTAGCATGATAAAGAAGATTCAAAGAGAGTGAGATGCCAGCTCCTTTCCTTCAGTCAGTAGCTTCAATCATTTCTGGTATATGAATAACATGATGTTTTTCAATGGCAAAAATCAATGAATTTTGTAAATGCACAAACAGTAATTTCTCCGCATTGCAAGGCGCAATTCTGAAATTTTTTGCTTTTTCCTGCTCCTCTTAGCATGATAAAGAAGATTCAAAGAGAGTGAGATGCCAGCTCCTTTCATTCAGTCAGTAGCTTCAATCATTTCTGGACATTTTTCAATGGCAAAAATCAATGAATATTGTAAATGCACAAACAGTAATTTCTCCGCATTGCAAGGTGCAATTCTGAAATTTTTTGCTTTTTCCTGCTCCTCTTAGCATAATAAAGAAGATTCAAAGAGAGTGAGATGCCAGCTCCTTTCATTCAGTCAGTAGCTTCAATCATTTCTGGACGTTTTTCAATGGCAAAAATCAATGAATATTGTAAATGCACAAACAGTAATTTCTCCGCATTGCAAGGTGCAATTCTGAAATTTTTTGCTTTTTCCTGCTCCTCTTAGCATGATAAAGAAGATTCAAAGAGAGTGAGGTGCCAGCTCCTTTCATTCAGTCAGGAGCTTCAAACATTTCTGGTATATGAATAACATGTTTTTCAATGGCAAAAATCAATGAATATTGTAAATGCACAAACAGTAATTTCTCCGCATTGCAAGGTGCAATTCTGAAATTTTTTGCTTTTTCCTGCTCCTCTTAGCATGATAAAGAAGATTCAAAGAGAGTGAGATGCCAGCTCCTTTCATTCAGTCAGTAGCTTCAATCATTTCTGGACGTTTTTCAATGGCAAAAATCAATGAATATTGTAAATGCACAAACTGTAATTTCTCCGCATTGCAAGGTGCAATTCTGAAATTTTTTGCTTTTTCCTGCTCCTCTTAGCATGATAAAGAAGATTCAAAGAGAGGGAGATGCCAGCTCCATTCATTGAGTCAGTAGCTTCAATCATTTCTGGATGTTTTTCAATGGCAAAAATCAATGAATATTGTAAATGCACAAACAGTAATTTCTCCGCATTGCAAGGTGCAATTCTGAAATTTTTTGCTTTTTCCTGCTCCTCTTAGAATGATAAAGAAGATTCAAAGAGAGTGAGATGCCAGCTCCTTTCATTCAGTCAGTACCTTCAATCATTTCTGGACGTTTTTCAATGGCAAAAATCAATGAATATTGTAAATGCACAAACAGTAATTTCTCCGCATTGCAAGGTGCAATTCTGAAATTTTTTGCTTTTTCCTGCTCCTCTTAGCATGATAAAGAAGATTCAAAGAGAGTGAGATGCCAGTTCCTTTCATTCAGTCAGTAGCTTCAAACATTTCTGGTATATGAATAACATGATGTTTTTCAATGGCAAAAATCAATGAATATTGTAAATGCACAAACAGTAATTTCTCCGCATTGCAAGGTGCAAGTCTGAAATTTTTTGCTTTTTCCTGCTCCTCTTAGCATGATAAAGAAGATTCAAAGAGAGTGAGATGCCAGCTCCTTTCATTCAGTCAGTAGCTTCAAACATTTCTGGTATATGAATAACATGATGTTTTTCAATGGCAAAAATCAATGAATATTGTAAATGCACAAACAGTAATTTCTCCGCATTGCAAGGTGCAAGTCTGAAATTTTTTGCTTTTTCCTGCTCCTCTTAGCATGATAAAGAAGATTCAAAGAGAGTGAGATGCCAGCTACTTTCATTCAGTCAGTAGCTTCAATCATTTCTGGACGTTTTTCAATGGTAAAAATCAATGAATATTGTAAATGCACAAACAGTAATTTCTCCACATTGCAAGGTGCAATTCTGAAATTTTTTGCTTTATCCTGCTCCTCTTAGCATGATAAAGAAGATTCAAAGAGATTGAGATGCCAGCTCCTTTCATTCAGTCAGTAGCTTCAAACATTTCTGGTATATGAATAACATGATGTTTTTCAATGGCAAAAATCAATGAATATTGTAAATGCACAAACAGTAATTTCTCCGCATTGCAAGGTGCAATTCTGAAATTTTTTGCTTTTTCCTGCTCCTCTTAGCATGATAAAGAAGATTCAAAGAGAGTGAGATGCCAGCTCCTTTCATTCAGTCAGTAGCTTCAAACATTTCTGGTATATGAATAACATGATGTTTTTCAATGGCAAAAATCAATGAATATTGTAAATGCACAAACAGTAATTTCTCCGCATTGCAAGGTGCAAGTCTGAAATTTTTTGCTTTTTCCTGCTCCTCTTAGCATGATAAAGAAGATTCAAAGAGAGTGAGATGCCAGCTACTTTCATTCAGTCAGTAGCTTCAATCATTTCTGGACGTTTTTCAATGGTAAAAATCAATGATTATTGTAAATGCACAAACAGTAATTTCTCCACATTGCAAGGTGCAATTCTGAAATTTTTTGCTTTTTCCTGCTCCTCTTAGCATGATAAAGAAGATTCAAAGAGAGTGAGATGCCAGCTCCTTTCATTCAGTCAGTAGCTTCAAACATTTCTGGTATATGAATAACATGATGTTTTTCAATGGCAAAAATCAATGAATATTGTAAATGCACAAACAGTAATTTCTCCGCATTGCAAGGTGCAATTCTGAAATTTTTTGCTTTTTCCTGCTCCTCTTAGCATGATAAAGAAGATTCAAAGAGAGTGAGATGCCAGCTCCTTTCATTCAGTCAGTAGCTTCAATCATTTCTGGATGTTTTTCAATGGCAAAAATCAATGAATATTGTAAATGCACAAACTGTAATTTCTCCGCATTGCAAGGTGCAATTCTGAAATTTTTTGCTTTTTCCTGCTCCTCTTAGCATGATAAAGAAGATTCAAAGAGAGTGAGATGCCAGCTCCTTTCATTCAGTCAGTAGCTTCAATCATTTCTGGACGTTTTTCAATGGCAAAAATCAATGAATATTGTAAATGCACAAACAGTAATTTCTCCGCATTGCAAGGTGCAATTCTGAAATTTTTTGCTTTTTCCTGCTCCTCTTAGCATGATAAAGAAGATTCAAAGAGAGTGAGATGCCAGCTCCTTTCATTCAGTCAGTACCTTCAATCATTTCTGGACGTTTTTCAATGGCAAAAATCAATGAATATTGTAAATGCACAAACAGTAATTTTTCCGCATTGCAAGGTGCAATTCTGAAATTTTTTGCTTTTTCCCGCTCCTCTTAGCATGATAAAGAAGATTCAAAGAGAGTGAGGTGCCAGCTCCTTTCATTCAGTCAGTAGCTTCAAACATTTCTGGTATATGAATAACATGTTTTTCAATGGCAAAAATCAATGAATATTGTAAATGCACAAACAGTAATTTTTCCGCATTGCAAGGTGCAATTCTGAAATTTTTTGCTTTTTCCCGCTCCTCTTAGCATGATAAAGAAGATTCAAAGAGAGTGAGATGCCAGCTCCTTTCATTCAGTCAGTAGCTTCAATCATTTCTGGACGTTTTTCAATGGCAAAAATCAATGAATATTGTAAATGCACAAACAGTAATTTCTCCGCATTGCAAGGTGCAATTCTGAAATTTTTTGCTTTTTCCTGCTCCTCTTAGCATGATAAAGAAGATTCAAAGAGAGTGAGATGCCAGCTCCTTTCATTCAGTCAGTAGCTTCAATCATTTCTGGACGTTTTTCAATGGCAAAAATCAATGAATATTGTAAATGCACAAACAGTAATTTCTCCGCATTGCAAGGTGCAATTCTGAAATTTTTTGCTTTTTCCTGCTCCTCTTAGCATGATAAAGAAGATTCAAAGAGAGTGAGATGCCAGCTCCTTTCATTCAGTCAGTAGCTTCAATCATTTCTGGACGTTTTTCAATGGCAAAAATCAATGAATATTGTAAATGCACAAACAGTAATTTCTCCGCATTGCAAGGTGCAATTCTGAAATTTTTTGCTTTTTCCTGCTCCTCTTAGCATGATAAAGAAGATTCAAAGAGAGTGAGATGCCAGCTCCTTTCATTCAGTCAGTAGCTTCAAACATTTCTGGTATATGAATAACATGATGTTTTTCAATGGCAAAAATCAATGAATATTGTAAATGCACAAACAGTAATTTCTCCGCATTGCAAGGTGCAAGTCTGAAATTTTTTGCTTTTTCCTGCTCCTCTTAGCATGATAAAGAAGATTCAAAGAGAGTGAGATGCCAGCTACTTTCATTCAGTCAGTAGCTTCAATCATTTCTGGACGTTTTTCAATGGTAAAAATCAATGAATATTGTAAATGCACAAACAGTAATTTCTCCACATTGCAAGGTGCAATTCTAAAATTTTTTGCTTTTTCCTGCTCCTCTTAGCATGATAAAGAAGATTCAAAGAGAGTGAGATGCCAGCTCCTTTCATTCAGTCAGTAGCTTCAAACATTTCTGGTATATGAATAACATGATGTTTTTCAATGGCAAAAATCAATGAATATTGTAAATGCACAAACAGTAATTTCTCCGCATTGCAAGGTGCAATTCTGAATTTTTTTGCTTTTTCCTGCTCCTCTTAGCATGATTCAAAGAGAGTGAGATGCCAGCTCCTTTCATTCAGTCAGTAGCTTCAATCATTTCTGGACATTTTTCAATGGCAAAAATCAATGAATATTGTAAATGCACAAACAGTAATTTCTCCGCATTGCAAGGTGCAATTCTGAAATTTTTTGCTTTTTCCTGCTCCTCTTAGCATGATAAAGAAGATTCAAAGAGAGTGAGATGTCAGCTCCTTTCATTCAGTCAGTAGCTTCAAACATTTCTGGTATATGAATAACATGATGTTTTTCAATGGCAAAAATCAATGAATATTGTAAATGCACAAACAGTAATTTCTCCGCATTGCAAGGTGCAATTCTGAAATTTTTTGCTTTTTCCTGCTCCTCTTAGCATGATAAAGAAGATTCAAAGAGAGTGAGATGCCAGCTCCTTTCATTCAGTCAGTAGCTTCAAACATTTCTGGTATATGAATAACATGATGTTTTTCAATGGCAAAAATCAATGAATATTGTAAATGCACAAATAGTAATTTCTCCGCATTGCAAGGTGCAAGTCTGAAATTTTTTGCTTTTTCCTGCTCCTCTTAGCATGATAAAGAAGATTCAAAGAGAGTGAGATGCCAGCTACTTTCATTCAGTCAGTAGCTTCAATCATTTCTGGACGTTTTTCAATGGTAAAAATCAATGAATATTGTAAGTGCACAAACAGTAATTTCTCCACATTGCAAGGTGCAATTCTGAAATTTTTTGCTTTTTCCTGCTCCTCTTAGCATGATAAAGAAGATTCAAAGAGATTGAGATGCCAGCTCCTTTCATTCAGTCAGTAGCTTCAAACATTTCTTGTATATGAATAACATGATGTTTTTCAATGGCAAAAATCAATGAATATTGTAAATGCACAAACAGTAATTTCTCCGCATTGCAAGGTGCAATTCTGAAATTTTTTGCTTTTTCCTGCTCCTCTTAGCATGATAAAGAAGATTCAAAGAGAGTGAGATGCCAGCTCCTTTCATTCAGTCAGTAGCTTCAAACATTTCTGGTATATGAATAACATGATGTTTTTCAATGGCAAAAATCAATGAATATTGTAAATGCACAAACAGTAATTTCTCCGCATTGCAAGGTGCAAGTCTGAAATTTTTTGCTTTTTCCTGCTCCTCTTAGCATGATAAAGAAAATTCAAAGAGAGTGAGATGCCAGCTACTTTCATTCAGTCAGTAGCTTCAATCATTTCTGGACGTTTTTCAATGGTAAAAATCAATGAATATTGTAAATGCACAAACAGTAATTTCTCCACATTGCAAGGTGCAATTCTGAAATTTTTTGCTTTTTCCTGCTCCTCTTAGCATGATAAAGAAGATTCAAAGAGAGTGAGATGCCAGCTCCTTTCATTCAGTCAGTAGCTTCAAACATTTCTGGTATATAAATAACATGATGTTTTTCAATGGCAAAAATCAATGAATATTGTAAATGCACAAACAGTAATTTCTCCGCATTGCAAGGTGCAATTCTGAAATTTTTTGCTTTTTCCTGTTCCTCTTAGCATGATAAAGAAGATTCAAAGAGAGTGAGATGCCAGCTCCTTTCATTCAGTCAGTAGCTTCAATCATTTCTGGACGTTTCTCAATGGCAAAAATCAATGAATATTGTAAATGCACAAACTGTAATTTTTCCGCATTGCAAGGTGCAATTCTGAAATTTTTTGCTTTTTCCTGCTCCTCTTAGCATGATAAAGAAGATTCAAAGAGAGTGAGATGCCAGCTCCTTTCATTCAGTCAGTAGCTTCAATCATTTCTGGACGTTTTTCAATGGCAAAAATCAATGAATATTGTAAATGCACAAACAGTAATTTCTCCGCATTGCAAGGTGCAATTCTGAAATTTTTTGCTTTTTCCTGCTCCTCTTAGCATGATAAAGAAGATTCAAAGAGAGTGAGATGCCAGCTCCTTTCATTCAGTCAGTACCTTCAATCATTTCTGGACGTTTTTCAATGGCAAAAATCAATGAATATTGTAAATGCACAAACAGTAATTTCTCCGCATTGCAAGGTGCAATTCTGAAATTTTTTGCTTTTTCCCGCTCCTCTTAGCATGATAAAGAAGATTCAAAGAGAGTGAGGTGCCAGCTCCTTTCATTCAGTCAGTAGCTTCAAACATTTCTGGTATATGAATTACATGTTTTTCAATGGCAAAAATCAATGAATATTGTAAATGCACAAACAGTAATTTCTCCGCATTGCAAGGTGCAATTCTGAAATTTTTTGCTTTTTCCTGCTCCTCTTAGCATGATAAAGAAGATTCAAAGAGAGTGAGATGCCAGCTCCTTTCATTCAGTCAGTAGCTTCAATCATTTCTGGACGTTTTTCAATGGCAAAAATCAATGAATATTGTAAATGCACAAACAGTAATTTCTCCGCATTGCAAGGTGCAATTCTGAAATTTTTTGCTTTTTCCTGCTCCTCTTAGCATGATAAAGAAGATTCAAAGAGAGTGAGATGCCAGCTCCTTTCATTCAGTCAGTAGCTTCAATCATTTCTGGACGTTTTTCAATGGCAAAAATCAATGAATATTGTAAATGCACAAAAAGTAATTTCTCCGCATTGCAAGGTGCAATTCTGAAATTTTTTGCTTTTTCCTGCTCCTCTTAGCATGATAAAGAAGATTCAAAGAGAGTGAGATGCCAGCTCCTTTCATTCAGTCAGTAGCTTCAAACATTTCTGGTATATGAATAACATGATGTTTTTCAATGGCAAAAATCAATGAATATTGTAAATGCACAAACAGTAATTTCTCCGCATTGCAAGGTGCAAGTCTGAAATTTTTTGCTTTTTCCTGCTCCTCTTAGCATGATAAAAAAGATTCAAAGAGAGTGAGATGGCAGCTACTTTCATTCAGTCAGTAGCTTCAATCATTTCTGGACGTTTTTCAATGGTAAAAATCAATGAATATTGTAAATGCACAAACAGTAATTTCTCCACATTGCAAGGTGCAATTCTGAAATTTTTTGCTTTTTCCTGCTCCTCTTAGCATGATAAAGAAGATTCAAAGAGAGTGAGATGCCAGCTCCTTTCATTCAGTCAGTAGCTTCAAACATTTCTGGTATATGAATAACATGATGTTTTTCAATGGCAAAAATCAATGAATATTGTAAATGCACAAACAGTAATTTCTCCGCATTGCAAGGTGCAAGTCTGAAATTTTTTGCTTTTTCCTGCTCCTCTTAGCATGATAAAAAAGATTCAAAGAGAGTGAGATGGCAGCTACTTTCATTCAGTCAGTAGCTTCAATCATTTCTGGACGTTTTTCAATGGTAAAAATCAATGAATATTGTAAATGCACAAACAGTAATTTCTCCACATTGCAAGGTGCAATTCTGAAATTTTTTGCTTTTTCCTGCTCCTCTTAGCATGATAAAGAAGATTCAAAGAGAGTGAGATGCCAGCTCCTTTCATTCAGTCAGTAGCTTCAAACATTTCTGGTATATGAATAACATGATGTTTTTCAATGGCAAAAATCAATGAATATTGTAAATGCACAAACAGTAATTTCTCCGCATTGCAAGGTGCAATTCTGAAATTTCTTGCTTTTTCCTGCTCCTCTTAGCATGATAAAGAAGATTCAAAGAGAGTGAGATGCCAGCTCCTTTCATTCAGTCAGTAGCTTCAATCATTTCTGGTATATGAATAACATGATGTTTTTCAATGGCAAAAATCAATGAATATTGTAAATGCACAAACAGTAATTTCTCCGCATTGCAAGGTGCAATTCTGAAATTTTTTGCTTTTTCCTGCTCCTCTTAGCATGATAAAGAAGATTCAATGAGAGTGAGATGCCAGCTCCTTTCATTCAGTCAGTAGCTTCAATCATTTCTGGACTTTTTTCAACGGCAAAAATCAATGAATATTGTAAATGCACAAACAGTAATTTCTCCGCATTGCAAGGTGCAATTCTGAAATTTTTTGCTTTTTACTGCTCCTCTTAGCATGATAAAGAAGATTCAAAGAGAGTGAGATGCCAGCTCCTTTCATTCAGTCAGTAGCTTCAATCATTTCTGGACGTTTTTCAATGGCAAAAATCAATGTATATTGTAAATGCACAAACAGTAATTTCTCCGCATTGCAAGGTGCAATTCTGAAATTTTTTGCTTTTTCCTGCTCCTCTTAGCATGATAAAGAAGATTCAAAGAGAGTGAGATGCCAGCTCCTTTCATTCAGTCAGTAGCTTCAATCATTTCTGGACGTTTTTCAATGGCAAAAATCAATGTATATTGTAAATGCACAAACAGTAATTTCTCCGCATTGCAAGGTGCAATTCTGAAATTTTTTGCTTTTTCCTGCTCCTCTTAGCATGATAAAGAAGATTCAAAGAGAGTGAGATGCCAGCTCCTTTCATTCAGTCAGTAGCTTCAATCATTTCTGGACGTTTTTCAATGGCAAAAATCAATGAATATTGTAAATGCACAAACTGTAATTTCTCCGCATTGCAAGGTGCAATTCTGAAATTTTTTGCTTTTTCCTGCTCCTCTTAGCATGATAAAGAAGATTCAAAGAGAGTGAGATGCCAGCTCCATTCATTGAGTCAGTAGCTTCAATCATTTCTGGACGTTTTTCAATGGCAAAAATCAATGAATATTGTAAATGCACAAACAGTAATTTCTCCGCATTGCAAGGTGCAATTCTGAAATTTTTTGCTTTTTCCTGCTCCTCTTAGCATGATAAAGAAGATTCAAAGAGAGTGAGATGCCAGTTCCTTTCATTCAGTCAGTAGCTTCAAACATTTCTGGTATATGAATAACGATGTTTTTCAATGGCAAAAATCAATGAATATTGTAAATGCACAAACAGTAATTTCTCCGCATTGCAAGGTGCAAGTCTGAAATTTTTTGCTTTTTCCTGCTCCTCTTAGCATGATAAAGAAGATTCAAAGAGAGTGAGATGCCAGCTCCTTTCATTCAGTCAGTAGCTTCAAACATTTCTGGTATATGAATAACATGATGTTTTTCAATGGCAAAAATCAATGAATATTGTAAATGCACAAACAGTAATTTCTCCGCATTGCAAGGTGCAAGTCTGAAATTTTTTGCTTTTTCCTGCTCCTCTTAGCATGATAAAGAAGATTCAAAGAGAGTGAGATGCCAGCTACTTTCATTCAGTCAGTAGCTTCAATCATTTCTGGACGTTTTTCAATGGTAAAAATCAATGAATATTGTAAATGCACAAACAGTAATTTCTCCACATTGCAAGGTGCAATTCTGAAATTTTTTGCTTTATCCTGCTCCTCTTAGCATGATAAAGAAGATTCAAAGAGATTGAGATGCCAGCTCCTTTCATTCAGTCAGTAGCTTCAAACATTTCTGGTATATGAATAACATGATGTTTTTCAATGGCAAAAATCAATGAATATTGTAAATGCACAAACAGTAATTTCTCCGCATTGCAAGGTGCAATTCTGAAATTTTTTGCTTTTTCCTGCTCCTCTTAGCATGATAAAGAAGATTCAAAGAGAGTGAGATGCCAGCTCCTTTCATTCAGTCAGTAGCTTCAAACATTTCTGGTATATGAATAACATGATGTTTTTCAATGGCAAAAATCAATGAATATTGTAAATGCACAAACAGTAATTTCTCCGCATTGCAAGGTGCAAGTCTGAAATTTTTTGCTTTTTCCTGCTCCTCTTAGCATGATAAAGAAGATTCAAAGAGAGTGAGATGCCAGCTCCTTTCATTCAGTCAGTAGCTTCAATCATTTCTGGACGTTTTTCAATGGCAAAAATCAATGAATATTGTAAATGCACAAACAGTAATTTCTCCGCATTGCAATGTGCAATTCTGAAATTTTATGCTTTTTCCTGCTCCTCTTAGCATGATAAAGAAGATTCAAAGAGAGTGAGATGCCAGCTCCTTTCATTCAGTCAGTAGCTTCAATCATTTCTGGACGTTTTTCAATGGCAAAAATCAATGAATATTGTAAATGCACAAACAGTAATTTCTCCGCATTGCAAGGTGCAATTCTGAAATTTTTTGCTTTTTCCTGCTCCTCTTAGCATGATAAAGAAGATTCAAAGAGAGTGAGATGCCAGCTCCTTTCATTCAGTCAGTAGCTTCAAACATTTCTGGTATATGAATAACATGATGTTTTTCAATGGCAAAAATCAATGAATATTGTAAATGCACAAACAGTAATTTCTCCGCATTGCAAGGTGCAAGTCTGAATTTTTTTGCTTTTTCCTGCTCCTCTTAGCATGATAAAGAAGATTCAAAGAGAGTGAGATGCCAGCTACTTTCATTCAGTCAGTAGCTTCAATCATTTCTGGACGTTTTTCAATGGTAAAAATCAATGAATATTGTAAATGCACAAACAGTAATTTCTCCACATTGCAAGGTGCAATTCTAAAATTTTTTGCTTTTTCCTGCTCCTCTTAGCATGATAAAGAAGATTCAAAGAGAGTGAGATGCCAGCTCCTTTCATTCAGTCAGTAGCTTCAAACATTTCTGGTATATGAATAACATGATGTTTTTCAATGGCAAAAATCAATGAATATTGTAAATGCACAAACAGTAATTTCTCCGCATTGCAAGGTGCAATTCTGAAATTTTTTGCTTTTTCCTGCTCCTCTTAGCATGATAAAGAAGATTCAAAGAGAGTGAGATGCCAGCTCCTTTCATTCAGTCAGTAGCTTCAAACATTTCTGGTATATGAATAACATGATGTTTTTCAATGGCAAAAATCAATGAATATTGTAAATGCACAAACAGTAATTTCTCCGCATTGCAAGGTGCAAGTCTGAAATTTTTTGCTTTTTCCTGCTCCTCTTAGCATGATAAAGAAAATTCAAAGAGAGTGAGATGCCAGCTACATTCATTCAGTCAGTAGCTTCAATCATTTCTGGACGTTTTTCAATGGTAAAAATCAATGAATATTGTAAATGCACAAACAGTAATTTCTCCACATTGCAAGGTGCAATTCTGAAATTTTTTGCTTTTTCCTGCTCCTCTTAGCATGATAAAGAAGATTCAAAGAGAGTGAGATGCCAGCTCCTTTCATTCAGTCAGTAGCTTCAAACATTTCTGGTATATAAATAACATGATGTTTTTCAATGGCAAAAATCAATGAATATTGTAAATGCACAAACAGTAATTTCTCCGCATTGCAAGGTGCAATTCTGAAATTTTTTGCTTTTTCCTGTTCCTCTTAGCATGATAAAGAAGATTCAAAGAGAGTGAGATGCCAGCTCCTTTCATTCAGTCAGTAGCTTCAATCATTTCTGGACGTTTCTCAATGGCAAAAATCAATGAATATTGTAAATGCAAAAACTGTAATTTCTCCGCATTGCAAGGTGCAATTCTGAAATTTTTTGCTTTTTCCTGCTCCTCTTAGCATGATAAAGAAGATTCAAAGAGAGTGAGATGCCAGCTCCTTTCATTCAGTCAGTAGCTTCAATCATTTCTGGACGTTTTTCAATGGCAAAAATCAATGAATATTGTAAATGCACAAACAGTAATTTCTCCGCATTGCAAGGTGCAATTCTGAAATTTTTTGCTTTTTCCTGCTCCTCTTAGCATGATAAAGAAGATTCAAAGAGAGTGAGATGCCAGCTCCTTTCATTCAGTCAGTAGCTTCAATCATTTCTGGACGTTTTTCAATGGCAAAAATCAATGAATATTGTAAATGCACAAACAGTAATTTCTCCGCATTGCAAGGTGCAATTCTGAAATTTTTTGCTTTTTCCCGCTCCTCTTAGCATGATAAAGAAGATTCAAAGAGAGTAAGGTGCCAGCTCCTTTCATTCAGTCAGTAGCTTCAAACATTTCTGGTATATGAATTACATGTTTTTCAATGGCAAAAATCAATGAATATTGTAAATGCACAAACAGTAATTTCTCCGCATTGCAAGGTGCAATTCTGAAATTTTTTGCTTTTTCCTGCTCCTCTTAGCATGATAAAGAAGATTCAAAGAGAGTGAGATGCCAGCTCCTTTCATTCAGTCAGTAGCTTCAATCATTTCTGGACGTTTTTCAATGGCAAAAATCAATGAATATTGTAAATGCACAAAAAGTAATTTCTCCGCATTGCAAGGTGCAATTCTGAAATTTTTTGCTTTTTCCTGCTCCTCTTAGCATGATAAAGAAGATTCAAAGAGAGTGAGATGCCAGCTCCTTTCATTCAGTCAGTAGCTTCAAACATTTCTGGTATATGAATAACATGATGTTTTTCAATGGCAAAAATCAATGAATATTGTAAATGCACAAACAGTAATTTCTCCGCATTGCAAGGTGCAAGTCTGAAATTTTTTGCTTTTTCCTGCTCCTCTTAGCATGATAAAGAAAATTCAAAGAGAGTGAGATGCCAGCTACATTCATTCAGTCAGTAGCTTCAATCATTTCTGGACGTTTTTCAATGGTAAAAATCAATGAATATTGTAAATGCACAAACAGTAATTTCTCCACATTGCAAGGTGCAATTCTGAAATTTTTTGCTTTTTCCTGCTCCTCTTAGCATGATAAAGAAGATTCAAAGAGAGTGAGATGCCAGCTCCTTTCATTCAGTCAGTAGCTTCAAACATTTCTGGTATATAAATAACATGATGTTTTTCAATGGCAAAAATCAATGAATATTGTAAATGCACAAACAGTAATTTCTCCGCATTGCAAGGTGCAATTCTGAAATTTTTTGCTTTTTCCTGTTCCTCTTAGCATGATAAAGAAGATTCAAAGAGAGTGAGATGCCAGCTCCTTTCATTCAGTCAGTAGCTTCAATCATTTCTGGACGTTTCTCAATGGCAAAAATCAATGAATATTGTAAATGCAAAAACTGTAATTTCTCCGCATTGCAAGGTGCAATTCTGAAATTTTTTGCTTTTTCCTGCTCCTCTTAGCATGATAAAGAAGATTTAAAGAGAGTGAGATGCCAGCTCCTTTCATTCAGTCAGTAGCTTCAATCATTTCTGGACGTTTTTCAATGGCAAAAATCAATGAATATTGTAAATGCACAAACAGTAATTTCTCCGCATTGCAAGGTGCAATTCTGAAATTTTTTGCTTTTTCCTGCTCCTCTTAGCATGATAAAGAAGATTCAAAGAGAGTGAGATGCCAGCTCCTTTCATTCAGTCAGTAGCTTCAATCATTTCTGGACGTTTTTCAATGGCAAAAATCAATGAATATTGTAAATGCACAAACAGTAATTTCTCCGCATTGCAAGGTGCAATTCTGAAATTTTTTGCTTTTTCCCGCTCCTCTTAGCATGATAAAGAAGATTCAAAGAGAGTGAGGTGCCAGCTCCTTTCATTCAGTCAGTAGCTTCAAACATTTCTGGTATATGAATTACATGTTTTTCAATGGCAAAAATCAATGAATATTGTAAATGCACAAACAGTAATTTCTCCGCATTGCAAGGTGCAATTCTGAAATTTTTTGCTTTTTCCTGCTCCTCTTAGCATGATAAAGAAGATTCAAAGAGAGTGAGATGCCAGCTCCTTTCATTCAGTCAGTAGCTTCAATCATTTCTGGACGTTTTTCAATGGCAAAAATCAATGAATATTGTAAATGCACAAACAGTAATTTCTCCGCATTGCAAGGTGCAATTCTGAAATTTTTTGCTTTTTCCTGCTCCTCTTAGCATGATAAAGAAGATTCAAAGAGAGTGAGATGCCAGCTCCTTTCATTCAGTCAGTAGCTTCAATCATTTCTGGACGTTTTTCAATGGCAAAAATCAATGAATATTGTAAATGCACAAAAAGTAATTTCTCCGCATTGCAAGGTGCAATTCTGAAATTTTTTGCTTTTTCCTGCTCCTCTTAGCATGATAAAGAAGATTCAAAGAGAGTGAGATGCCAGCTCCTTTCATTCAGTCAGTAGCTTCAAACATTTCTGGTATATGAATAACATGATGTTTTTCAATGGCAAAAATCAATGAATATTGTAAATGCACAAACAGTAATTTCTCCGCATTGCAAGGTGCAAGTCTGAAATTTTTTGCTTTTTCCTGCTCCTCTTAGCATGATAAAAAAGATTCAAAGAGAGTGAGATGGCAGCTACTTTCATTCAGTCAGTAGCTTCAATCATTTCTGGACGTTTTTCAATGGTAAAAATCAATGAATATTGTAAATGCACAAACAGTAATTTCTCCACATTGCAAGGTGCAATTCTGAAATTTTTTGCTTTTTCCTGCTCCTCTTAGCATGATAAAGAAGATTCAAAGAGAGTGAGATGCCAGCTCCTTTCATTCAGTCAGTAGCTTCAAACATTTCTGGTATATGAATAACATGATGTTTTTCAATGGCAAAAATCAATGAATATTGTAAATGCACAAACAGTAATTTCTCCGCATTGCAAGGTGCAATTCTGAAATTTCTTGCTTTTTCCTGCTCCTCTTAGCATGATAAAGAAGATTCAAAGAGAGTGAGATGCCAGCTCCTTTCATTCAGTCAGTAGCTTCAATCATTTCTGGTATATGAATAACATGATGTTTTTCAATGGCAAAAATCAATGAATATTGTAAATGCACAAACAGTAATTTCTCCGCATTGCAAGGTGCAATTCTGAAATTTTTTGCTTTTTCCTGCTCCTCTTAGCATGATAAAGAAGATTCAAAGAGAGTGAGATGCCAGCTCCTTTCATTCAGTCAGTAGCTTCAATCATTTCTGGACTTTTTTCAACGGCAAAAATCAATGAATATTGTAAATGCACAAACAGTAATTTCTCCGCATTGCAAGGTGCAATTCTGAAATTTTTTGCTTTTTCCTGCTCCTCTTAGCATGATAAAGAAGATTCAAAGAGAGTGAGATGCCAGCTCCTTTCATTCAGTCAGTAGCTTCAAACATTTCTGGTATATGAATAACATGATGTTTTTCAATGGCAAAAATCAATGAATATTGTAAATGCACAAACAGTAATTTCTCCGCATTGCAAGGTGCAATTCTGAAATTTTTTGCTTTTTCCTGCTCCTCTTAGCATGATAAAGAAGATTCAAAGAGAGTGAGATGCCAGCTCCTTTCATTCAGTCAGTAGCTTCAATCATTTCTGGATGTTTTTCAATGGCAAAAATCAATGAATATTGTAAATGCACAAACTGTAATTTCTCCGCATTGCAAGGTGCAATTCTGAAATTTTTTGCTTTTTCCTGCTCCTCTTAGCATGATAAAGAAGATTCAAAGAGAGTGAGATGCCAGCTCCTTTCATTCAGTCAGTAGCTTCAATCATTTCTGGACGTTTTTCAATGGCAAAAATCAATGAATATTGTAAATGCACAAACAGTAATTTCTCCGCATTGCAAGGTGCAATTCTGAAATTTTTTGCTTTTTCCTGCTCCTCTTAGCATGATAAAGAAGATTCAAAGAGAGTGAGATGCCAGCTCCTTTCATTCAGTCAGTACCTTCAATCATTTCTGGACGTTTTTCAATGGCAAAAATCAATGAATATTGTAAATGCACAAACAGTAATTTTTCCGCATTGCAAGGTGCAATTCTGAAATTTTTTGCTTTTTCCCGCTCCTCTTAGCATGATAAAGAAGATTCAAAGAGAGTGAGGTGCCAGCTCCTTTCATTCAGTCAGTAGCTTCAAACATTTCTGGTATATGAATAACATGTTTTTCAATGGCAAAAATCAATGAATATTGTAAATGCACAAACAGTAATTTCTCCGCATTGCAAGGTGCAATTCTGAAATTTTTTGCTTTTTCCTGCTCCTCTTAGCATGATAAAGAAGATTCAAAGAGAGTGAGATGCCAGCTCCTTTCATTCAGTCAGTAGCTTCAATCATTTCTGGACGTTTTTCAATGGCAAAAATCAATGAATATTGTAAATGCACAAACAGTAATTTCTCCGCATTGCAAGGTGCAATTCTGAAATTTTTTGCTTTTTCCTGCTCCTCTTAGCATGATAAAGAAGATTCAAAGAGAGTGAGATGCCAGCTCCTTTCATTCAGTCAGTAGCTTCAAACATTTCTGGTATATGAATAACATGATGTTTTTCAATGGCAAAAATCAATGAATATTGTAAATGCACAAACAGTAATTTCTCCGCATTGCAAGGTGCAATTCTGAAATTTCTTGCTTTTTCCTGCTCCTCTTAGCATGATAAAGAAGATTCAAAGAGAGTGAGATGCCAGCTCCTTTCATTCAGTCAGTAGCTTCAATCATTTCTGGACTTTTTTCAACGGCAAAAATCAATGAATATTGTAAATGCACAAACAGTAATTTCTCCGCATTGCAAGGTGCAATTCTGAAATTTTTTGCTTTTTCCTGCTCCTCTTAGCATGATAAAGAAGATTCAAAGAGAGTGAGATGCCAGCTCCTTTCATTCAGTCAGTAGCTTCAATCATTTCTGGACGTTTTTCAATGGCAAAAATCAATGTATATTGTAAATGCACAAACAGTAATTTCTCCGCATTGCAAGGTGCAATTCTGAAATTTTTTGCTTTTTCCTGCTCCTCTTAGCATGATAAAGAAGATTCAAAGAGAGTGAGATGCCAGCTCCTTTCATTCAGTCAGTAGCTTCAATCATTTCTGGACGTTTTTCAATGGCAAAAATCAATGAATATTGTAAATGCACAAACTGTAATTTCTCCGCATTGCAAGGTGCAATTCTGAAATTTTTTGCTTTTTCCTGCTCCTCTTAGCATGATAAAGAAGATTCAAAGAGAGTGAGATGCCAGCTCCTTTCATTCAGTCAGTAGCTTCAATCATTTCTGGACGTTTTTCAATGGCAAAAATCAATGAATATTGTAAATGCACAAACTGTAATTTCTCCGCATTGCAAGGTGCAATTCTGAAATTTTTTGCTTTTTCCTGCTCCTCTTAGCATGATAAAGAAGATTCAAAGAGAGTGAGATGCCAGCTCCATTCATTGAGTCAGTAGCTTCAATCATTTCTGGACGTTTTTCAATGGCAAAAATCAATGAATATTGTAAATGCACAAACAGTAATTTCTCCGCATTGCAAGGTGCAATTCTGAAATTTTTTGCTTTTTCCTGCTCCTCTTAGAATGATAAAGAAGATTCAAAGAGAGTGAGATGCCAGCTCCTTTCATTCAGTCAGTACCTTCAATCATTTCTGGACGTTTTTCAATGGCAAAAATCAATGAATATTGTAAATGCACAAACAGTAATTTCTCCGCATTGCAAGGTGCAATTCTGAAATTTTTTGCTTTTTCCTGCTCCTCTTAGCATGATAAAGAAGATTCAAAGAGAGTGAGATGCCAGTTCCTTTCATTCAGTCAGTAGCTTCAAACATTTCTGGTATATGAATAACATGATGTTTTTCAATGGCAAAAATCAATGAATATTGTAAATGCACAAACAGTAATTTCTCCGCATTGCAAGGTGCAAGTCTGAAATTTTTTGCTTTTTCCTGCTCCTCTTAGCATGATAAAGAAGATTCAAAGAGAGTGAGATGCCAGCTACTTTCATTCAGTCAGTAGCTTCAATCATTTCTGGACGTTTTTCAATGGTAAAAATCAATGAATATTGTAAATGCACAAACAGTAATTTCTCCACATTGCAAGGTGCAATTCTGAAATTTTTTGCTTTATCCTGCTCCTCTTAGCATGATAAAGAAGATTCAAAGAGATTGAGATGCCAGCTCCTTTCATTCAGTCAGTAGCTTCAAACATTTCTGGTATATGAATAACATGATGTTTTTCAATGGCAAAAATCAATGAATATCGTAAATGCACAAACAGTAATTTCTCCGCATTGCAAGGTGCAATTCTGAAATTTTTTGCTTTTTCCTGCTCCTCTTAGCATGATAAAGAAGATTCAAAGAGAGTGAGATGCCAGCTCCTTTCATTCAGTCAGTAGCTTCAAACATTTCTGGTATATGAATAACATGATGTTTTTCAATGGCAAAAATCAATGAATATTGTAAATGCACAAACAGTAATTTCTCCGCATTGCAAGGTGCAAGTCTGAAATTTTTTGCTTTTTCCTGCTCCTCTTAGCATGATAAAGAAAATTCAAAGAGAGTGAGATGCCAGCTACTTTCATTCAGTCAGTAGCTTCAATCATTTCTGGACGTTTTTCAATGGTAAAAATCAATGAATATTGTAAATGCACAAACAGTAATTTCTCCACATTGCAAGGTGCAATTCTGAAATTTTTTGCTTTTTCCTGCTCCTCTTAGCATGATAAAGAAGATTCAAAGAGAGTGAGATGCCAGCTCCTTTCATTCAGTCAGTAGCTTCAAACATTTCTGGTATATAAATAACATGATGTTTTTCAATGGCAAAAATCAATGAATATTGTAAATGCACAAACAGTAATTTCTCCGCATTGCAAGGTGCAATTCTGAAATTTTTTGCTTTTTCCTGTTCCTCTTAGCATGATAAAGAAGATTCAAAGAGAGTGAGATGCCAGCTCCTTTCATTCAGTCAGTAGCTTCAATCATTTCTGGACGTTTCTCAATGGCAAAAATCAATGAATATTGTAAATGCACAAACTGTAATTTCTCCGCATTGCAAGGTGCAATTCTGAAATTTTTTGCTTTTTCCTGCTCCTCTTAGCATGATAAAGAAGATTCAAAGAGAGTGAGATGCCAGCTCCTTTCATTCAGTCAGTAGCTTCAATCATTTCTGGACGTTTTTCAATGGCAAAAATCAATGAATATTGTAAATGCACAAACAGTAATTTCTCCGCATTGCAAGGTGCAATTCTGAAATTTTTTGCTTTTTCCTGCTCCTCTTAGCATGATAAAGAAGATTCAAAGAGAGTGAGATGCCAGCTCCTTTCATTCAGTCAGTACCTTCAATCATTTCTGGACGTTTTTCAATGGCAAAAATCAATGAATATTGTAAATGCACAAACAGTAATTTCTCCGCATTGCAAGGTGCAATTCTGAAATTTTTTGCTTTTTCCCGCTCCTCTTAGCATGATAAAGAAGATTCAAAGAGAGTGAGGTGCCAGCTCCTTTCATTCAGTCAGTAGCTTCAAACATTTCTGGTATATGAATTACATGTTTTTCAATGGCAAAAATCAATGAATATTGTAAATGCACAAACAGTAATTTCTCCGCATTGCAAGGTGCAATTCTGAAATTTTTTGCTTTTTCCTGCTCCTCTTAGCATGATAAAGAAGATTCAAAGAGAGTGAGATGCCAGCTCCTTTCATTCAGTCAGTAGCTTCAATCATTTCTGGACGTTTTTCAATGGCAAAAATCAATGAATATTGTAAATGCACAAACAGTAATTTCTCCGCATTGCAAGGTGCAATTCTGAAATTTTTTGCTTTTTCCTGCTCCTCTTAGCATGATAAAGAAGATTCAAAGAGAGTGAGATGCCAGCTCCTTTCATTCAGTCAGTAGCTTCAATCATTTCTGGACGTTTTTCAATGGCAAAAATCAATGAATATTGTAAATGCACAAAAAGTAATTTCTCCGCATTGCAAGGTGCAATTCTGAAATTTTTTGCTTTTTCCTGCTCCTCTTAGCATGATAAATAAGATTCAAAGAGAGTGAGATGCCAGCTCCTTTCATTCAGTCAGTAGCTTCAAACATTTCTGGTATATGAATAACATGATGTTTTTCAATGGCAAAAATCAATGAATATTGTAAATGCACAAACAGTAATTTCTCCGCATTGCAAGGTGCAAGTCTGAAATTTTTTGCTTTTTCCTGCTCCTCTTAGCATGATAAAAAAGATTCAAAGAGAGTGAGATGGCAGCTACTTTCATTCAGTCAGTAGCTTCAATCATTTCTGGACGTTTTTCAATGGTAAAAATCAATGAATATTGTAAATGCACAAACAGTAATTTCTCCACATTGCAAGGTGCAATTCTGAAATTTTTTGCTTTTTCCTGCTCCTCTTAGCATGATAAAGAAGATTCAAAGAGAGTGAGATGCCAGCTCCTTTCATTCAGTCAGTAGCTTCAAACATTTCTGGTATATGAATAACATGATGTTTTTCAATGGCAAAAATCAATGAATATTGTAAATGCACAAACAGTAATTTCTCCGCATTGCAAGGTGCAATTCTGAAATTTCTTGCTTTTTCCTGCTCCTCTTAGCATGATAAAGAAGATTCAAAGAGAGTGAGATGCCAGCTCCTTTCATTCAGTCAGTAGCTTCAATCATTTCTGGTATATGAATAACATGATGTTTTTCAATGGCAAAAATCAATGAATATTGTAAATGCACAAACAGTAATTTCTCCGCATTGCAAGGTGCAATTCTGAAATTTTTTGCTTTTTCCTGCTCCTCTTAGCATGATAAAGAAGATTCAAAGAGAGTGAGATGCCAGCTCCTTTCATTCAGTCAGTAGCTTCAATCATTTCTGGACTTTTTTCAACGGCAAAAATCAATGAATATTGTAAATGCACAAACAGTAATTTCTCCGCATTGCAAGGTGCAATTCTGAAATTTTTTGCTTTTTCCTGCTCCTCTTAGCATGATAAAGAAGATTCAAAGAGAGTGAGATGCCAGCTCCTTTCATTCAGTCAGTAGCTTCAATCATTTCTGGACGTTTTTCAATGGCAAAAATCAATGTATATTGTAAATGCACAAACAGTAATTTCTCCGCATTGCAAGGTGCAATTCTGAAATTTTTTGCTTTTTCCTGCTCCTCTTAGCATGATAAAGAAGATTCAAAGAGAGTGAGATGCCAGCTCCTTTCATTCAGTCAGTAGCTTCAATCATTTCTGGACGTTTTTCAATGGCAAAAATCAATGAATATTGTAAATGCACAAACAGTAATTTCTCCGCATTGCAAGGTGCAATTCTGAAATTTTTTGCTTTTTCCTGCTCCTCTTAGCATGATAAAGAAGATTCAAAGAGAGTGAGATGCCAGCTCCTTTCATTCAGTCAGTAGCTTCAAACATTTCTGGTATATGAATAACATGATGTTTTTCAATGGCAAAAATCAATGAATTTTGTAAATGCACAAACAGCAATTTCTCCGCATTGCAAGGTGCAATTCTGAAATTTTTTGCTTTTTCCTGCTCCTCTTAGCATGATAAAGAAGATTCAAAGAGAGTGAGATGCCAGCTCCTTTCATTCAGTCAGTAGCTTCAATCATTTCTGGACGTTTTTCAATGGCAAAAATCAATGAATATTGTAAATGCACAAACAGTAATTTCTCCGCATTGCGAGGTGCAATTCTGAAATTTTTTGCTTTTTCCTGCTCCTCTTAGCATGATAAAGAAGATTCAAAGAGAGTGAGATGCCAGCTCCTTTCATTCAGTCAGTAGCTTCAATCATTTCTGGTATGTGAATAACATGATGTTTTTCAATGGCAAAAATCAATGAATATTGTAAATGCACAAACAGTAATTTCTCCGCATTGCAAGGTGCAATTCTGAAATGTTTTGCTTTTTCCTGCTCCTCTTAGCATGATAAAGAAGATTCAAAGAGAGTGAGATGCCAGCTCCTTTCATTCAGTCAGTAGCTTCAATCATTTCTGGTATATGAATAACATGATGTTTTTCAATGGCAAAAATCAATGAATATTGTAAATGCACAAACAGTAATTTATTCGCATTGCAAGGTGCAATTCTGAAATTTTTTGGTTTTTCCTGCTCCTCTTAGCATGATAAAGAAGATTCAAAGAGAGTGAGATGCCAGCTCCTTTCATTCAGTCAGTAGCTTCAAACATTTCTGGTATATGAATAACATGATGTTTTTCAATGGCAAAAATCAATGAATATTGTAAATGCACAAACAGTAATTTCTCCGCATTGCAAGGTGCAATTCTGAAATTTTTTGCCTTTTCCTGCTCCTCTTAGCATGATAAAGAAGATTCAAAGAGAGTGAGATGCCAGCTCCTTTCATTCAGTCAGTAGCTTCAATCATTTCTGGACGTTTTTCAATGTCAAAAATCAATGTATATTGTAAATGCACAAACAGTAATTTCTCCGCATTGCAAGGTGCAATTCTGAAATTTTTTGCTTTTTCCTGCTCCTCTTAGCATGATAAAGAAGATTCAAAGAGAGTGAGATGCCAGCTCCTTTCATTCAGTCAGTAGCTTCAATCATTTCTGGACGTTTTTCAATGGCAAAAATCAATGAATATTGTAAATGCACAAACAGTAATTTCTCCGCATTGCAAGGTGCAATTCTGAAATTTTTTGCTTTTTCCTGCTCCTCTTAGCATGATAAAGAAGATTCAAAGAGAGTGAGATGCCAGCTCCTTTCATTCAGTCAGTAGCTTCAAACATTTCTGGTATATGAATAACATGATGTTTTTCAATGGCAAAAATCAATGAATTTTGTAAATGCACAAACAGCAATTTCTCCGCATTGCAAGGTGCAATTCTGAAATTTTTTGCTTTTTCCTGCTCCTCTTAGCATGATAAAGAAGATTCAAAGAGAGTGAGATGCCAGCTCCTTTCATTCAGTCAGTAGCTTCAATCATTTCTGGACGTTTTTCAATGGCAAAAATCAATGAATATTGTAAATGCACAAACAGTAATTTCTCCGCATTGCGAGGTGCAATTCTGAAATTTTTTGCTTTTTCCTGCTCCTCTTAGCATGATAAAGAAGATTCAAAGAGAGTGAGATGCCAGCTCCTTTCATTCAGTCAGTAGCTTCAATCATTTCTGGTATGTGAATAACATGATGTTTTTCAATGGCAAAAATCAATGAATATTGTAAATGCACAAACAGTAATTTCTCCGCATTGCAAGGTGCAATTCTGAAATGTTTTGCTTTTTCCTGCTCCTCTTAGCATGATAAAGAAGATTCAAAGAGAGTGAGATGCCAGCTCCTTTCATTCAGTCAGTAGCTTCAATCATTTCTGGTATATGAATAACATGATGTTTTTCAATGGCAAAAATCAATGAATATTGTAAATGCACAAACAGTAATTTATTCGCATTGCAAGGTGCAATTCTGAAATTTTTTGGTTTTTCCTGCTCCTCTTAGCATGATAAAGAAGATTCAAAGAGAGTGAGATGCCAGCTCCTTTCATTCAGTCAGTAGCTTCAAACATTTCTGGTATATGAATAACATGATGTTTTTCAATGGCAAAAATCAATGAATATTGTAAATGCACAAACAGTAATTTCTCCGCATTGCAAGGTGCAATTCTGAAATTTTTTGCCTTTTCCTGCTCCTCTTAGCATGATAAAGAAGATTCAAAGAGAGTGAGATGCCAGCTCCTTTCATTCAGTCAGTAGCTTCAATCATTTCTGGACGTTTTTCAATGGCAAAAATCAATGAATATTGTAAATGCACAAACAGTAATTTCTCCGCATTGCAAGGTGCAATTCTGAAATTTTTTGCTTTTTCCTGCTCCTCTTAGCATGATAAAGAAGATTCAAAGAGAGTGAGATTCCAGCTCCTTTCATTCAGTCAGTAGCTTCAAACATTTCTGGTATATGAATAACATGATGTTTTTCAATGGCAAAAATCAATGAATATTGTAAATGCACAAACAGTAATTTCTCCGCATTGCAAGGTGCAATTCTGAAATTTTTTGCTTTTTCCTGCTCCTCTTAGCATGATAAAGAAGATTCAAAGAGAGTGAGATGCCAGCTCCTTTCATTCAGTCAGTAGCTTCAATCATTTCTGGACGTTTTTCAATGGCAAAAATCAATGAATATTGTAAATGCACAAACAGTAATTTCTCCGCATTGCAAGGTGCAATTCTGAAATTTTTTGCTTTTTCCTGCTCCTCTTAGCATGATAAAGAAGATTCAAAGAGAGTGAGATGCCAGCTCCTTTCATTCAGTCAGTAGCTTCAATCATTTCTGGTATATGAATAACATGATGTTTTTCAATGGCAAAAATCAATGAATATTGTAAATGCACAAACAGTAATTTCTCCGCATTGCAAGGTGCAATTCTGAAATTTTTTGCTTTTTCCTGCTCCTCTTAGCATGATAAAGAAGATTCAAAGAGAGTGAGATGCCAGCTCCTTTCATTCAGTCAGTAGCTTCAATCATTTCTGGACGTTTTTCAATGGCAAAAATCAATGAATATTGTAAATGCACAAACAGTAATTTCTCCGCATTGCAAGGTGCAATTCTGAAATTTTTTGCTTTTTCCTGCTCCTCTTAGCATGATAAAGAAGATTCAAAGAGAGTGACATGCCAGCTCCTTTCATTCAGTCAGTAGCTTCAAACATTTCTGGTATATGAATAACATGATGTTTTTCAATGGCAAAAATCAATGAATATTGTAAATGCACAAACAGTAATTTCTCCGCATTGCAAGGTGCAATTCTGAAATTTTTTGCTTTTTCCTGCTCCTCTTAGCATGATAAAGAAGATTCAAAGAGAGTGAGATGCCAGCTCCTTTCATTCAGTCAGTAGCTTCAATCATTTCTGGACGTTTTTCAATGGCAAAAATCAATGAATATTGTAAATGCACAAACAGTAATTTCTCCGCATTGCAAGGTGCAATTCTGAAATTTTTTGCTTTTTCCTGCTCCTCTTAGCATGATAAAGAAGATTCAAAGAGAGTGAGATGCCAGCTCCTTTCATTCACTCAGTAGCTTCAATCATTTTTGGTATATGAATAACATGATGTTTTTCAATGGCAAAAATCAATGAATATTGTAAATGCACAAACAGTAATTTCTCCGCATTGCAAGGTGCAATTCTGAAATTTTTTGCTTTTTCCTGCTCCTCTTAGCATGATAAAAAAGATTCAAAGAGAGTGAGATGCCAGCTCCTTTCATTCAGTCAGTAGCTTCAATCATTTCTGGACGTTTTTCAACGGCAAAAATCAATGAATATTGTAAATGCACAAACAGTAATTTCTCCGCATTGCAAGGTGTAATTCTGAAATTTTTTGCTTTTTCCTGCTCCTCTTAGCATGATAAAGAAGATTCAAAGAGAGTGAGATGCCAGCTCCTTTCATTCAGTCGGTAGGTTCAATCATTTCTGGACGTTTTTCAATGGCAAAAATCAATGAATATTGTAAATGCACAAACAGTAATTTCTCCGCATTGCAAGGTGCAATTCTGAAATTTTTTGCTTTTTCCTGCTCCTCTTAGCATGATAAAGAAGATTCAAAGAGAGTGAGATGCCAGCTCCTTTCATTCAGTCAGTAGCTTCAATCATTTCTGGACGTTTTTCAATGGCAAAAATCAATGAATATTGTAAATGCACAAACAGTAATTTCTCCGCATTGCAAGGTGCAATTCTGAAATTTTTTGCTTTTTCCTGCTCCTCTTAGCATGATAAAGAAGATTCAAAGAGAGTGAGATGCCAGCTCCTTTCATTCAGTCAGTAGCTTCAATCATTTCTGGACGTTTTTCAATGGCAAAAATCAATGTATATTGTAAATGCACAAACAGTAATTTCTCCGCATTGCAAGGTGCAATTCTGAAATTTTTTGCTTTTTCCTGCTCCTCTTAGCATGATAAAGAAGATTCAAAGAGAGTGAGATGCCAGCTCCTTTCATTCAGTCAGTAGCTTCAATCATTTCTGGACGTTTTTCAATGGCAAAAATCAATGTATATTGTAAATGCACAAACAGTAATTTCTCCGCATTGCAAGGTGCAATTCTGAAATTTTTTGCTTTTTCCTGCTCCTCTTAGCATGATAAAGAAGATTCAAAGAGAGTGAGATGCCAGCTCCTTTCATTCAGTCAGTAGCTTCAATCATTTCTGGACGTTTTTCAATGGCAAAAATCAATGAATATTGTAAATGCACAAACAGTAATTTCTCCGCATTGCAAGGTGCAATTCTGAAATTTTTTGCTTTTTCCTGCTCCTCTTAGCATGATAAAGAAGATTCAAAGAGAGTGAGATGCCAGCTCCTTTCATTCAGTCAGTAGCTTCAAACATTTCTGGTATATGAATAACATGATGTTTTTCAATGGCAAAAATCAATGAATTTTGTAAATGCACAAACAGCAATTTCTCCGCATTGCAAGGTGCAATTCTGAAATTTTTTGCTTTTTCCTGCTCCTCTTAGCATGATAAAGAAGAATCAAAGAGAGTGAGATGCCAGCTCCTTTCATTCAGTCAGTAGCTTCAATCATTTCTGGACGTTTTTCAATGGCAAAAATCAATGAATATTGTAAATGCACAAACGGTAATTTCTCCGCATTGCGAGGTGCAATTCTGAAATTTTTTGCTTTTTCCTGCTCCTCAGCATGATAAAGAAGATTCAAAGAGAGTGAGATGCCAGCTCCTTTCATTCAGTCAGTAGCTTCAATCATTTCTGGTATATGAATAACATGATGTTTTTCAATGGCAAAAATCAATGAATATTGTAAATGCACAAACAGTAATTTCTCCGCATTGCAAGGTGCAATTCTGAAATTTTTTGCTTTTTCCTGCTCCTCTTAGCATGATAAAGAAGATTCAAAGAGAGTGAGATGCCAGCTCCTTTCATTCAGTCAGTAGCTTCAATCATTTCTGGTATATGAATAACATGATGTTTTTCAATGGCAAAAATCAATGAATATTGTAAATGCACAAACAGTAATTTATTCGCATTGCAAGGTGCAATTCTGAAATTTTTTGCTTTTTCCTGCTCCTCTTAGCATGATAAAGAAGATTCAAAGAGAGTGAGATGCCAGCTCCTTTCATTCAGTCAGTAGCTTCAAACATTTCTGGTATATGAATAACATGATGTTTTTCAATGGCAAAAATCAATGAATATTGTAAATGCACAAACAGTAATTTCTCCGCATTGCAAGGTGCAATTCTGAAATTTTTTGCCTTTTCCTGCTCCTCTTAGCATGATAAAGAAGATTCAAAGAGAGTGAGATGCCAGCTCCTTTCATTCAGTCAGTAGCTTCAATCATTTCTGGACGTTTTTCAATGGCAAAAATCAATGAATATTGTAAATGCACAAACAGTAATTTATTCGCATTGCAAGGTGCAATTCTGAAATTTTTTGCTTTTTCCTGCTCCTCTTAGCATGATAAAGAAGATTCAAAGAGAGTGAGATGCCAGCTC
This sequence comes from Phyllobates terribilis, assembly GCF_046119375.1. NCBI lineage: Eukaryota > Metazoa > Chordata > Amphibia > Anura > Dendrobatidae > Phyllobates > Phyllobates terribilis. The sequence goes on from NW_027364738.1 coordinate 107,773, forward strand.
CTTTCATTCAGTCAGTAGCTTCAAACATTTCTGGTATATGAATAACATGATGTTTTTCAATGGCAAAAATCAATGAATATTGTAAATGCACAAACAGTAATTTCTCCGCATTGCAAGGTGCAATTCTGAAATTTTTTGCTTTTTCCTGCTCCTCTTAGCATGATAAAGAATATTCAAAGAGAGTGAGATGCCAGCTCCTTTCATTCAGTCAGTAGCTTCAATCATTTCTGGACGTTTTTCAATGGCAAAAATCAATGAATATTGTAAATGCACAAACAGTAATTTCTCCGCATTGCAAGGTGCAATTCTGAAATTTTTTGCTTTTTCCTGCTCCTTTTAGCATGATAAAGAAGATTCAAAGAGAGTGACATGCCAGCTCCTTTCATTCAGTCAGTAGCTTCAAACATTTCTGGTATATGAATAACATGATGTTTTTCAATGGCAAAAATCAATGAATATTGTAAATGCACAAACAGTAATTTCTCCGCATTGCAAGGAGCAATTCTGAAATTTTTTGCATTTTCCTGCTCCTCTTAGCATGATAAAGAAGATTCAAAGAGAGTGAGATGCCAGCTCCTTTCATTCAGTCAGTAGCTTCAATCATTTCTGGACGTTTTTCAATGGCAAAAATCAATGAATATTGTAAATGCACAAACAGTAATTTCTCCGCATTGCAAGGTGCAATTCTGAAATTTTTTGCTTTTTCCTGCTCCTCTTAGCATGATAAAGAAGATTCAAAGAGAGTGAGATGCCAGCTCCTTTCATTCAGTCAGTAGCTTCAAACATTTCTGGACGTTTTTCAATGGCAAAAATCAATGAATATTGTAAATGCACAAACAGTAATTTCTCCGCATTGCAAGGTGCAATTCTGAAATTTTTTGCTTTTTCCTGCTCCTCTTAGCATGATAAAGAAGATTCAAAGAGAGTGAGATGCCAGCTCCTTTCATTCAGTCAGTAGCTTCAATCATTTCTGGTATATGAATAACATGATGTTTAACAATGGCAAAAATCAATGAATATTGTAAATGCACAAACAGTAATTTCTCCGCATTGCAAGGTGCAATTCTGAAATTTTTTGCTTTTTCCTGCTCCTCTTAGCATGATAAAGAAGATTCAAAGAGAGTGAGATGCCAGCTCCTTTCATTCAGTCAGTAGCTTCAATCATTTCTGGATGTTTTTCAATGGCAAAAATCAATGAATATTGTAAATGCACAAACAGTAATTTCTCCGCATTGCAAGGTGCAATTCTGAAATTTTTTGCTTTTTCCTGCTCCTCTTAGCATGATAAAGAAGATTCAAAGAGAGTGAGATGCCAGCTCCTTTCATTCAGTCAGTAGCTTCAATCATTTCTGGACGTTTTTCAACGGCAAAAATCAATGAATATTGTAAATGCACAAACAGTAATTTCTCCGCATTGCAAGGTGCAATTCTGAAATTTTTTGCTTTTTCCTGCTCCTCTTAGCATGATAAAGAAGATTCAAAGAGAGTGAGATGCCAGCTCCTTTCATTCAGTCAGTAGCTTCAATCATTTCTGGACGTTTTTCAATGGCAAAAATCAATGAATATTGTAAATGCACAAACAGTAATTTCTCCGTATTGCAAGGTGCAATTCTGAAATTTTTTGCTTTTTCCTGCTCCTCTTAGCATGATAAAGAAGATTCAAAGAGAGTGAGATGCCAGCTCCTTTCATTCAGTCAGTAGCTTCAATCATTTCTGGACGTTTTTCAATGGCAAAAATCAATGAATATTGTAAATGCACAAGCAGTAATTTCTCCGCATTGCAAGGTGCAATTCTGAAATTTTTTGCTTTTTCCTGCTCCTCTTAGCATGATAAAGAAGATTCCAAGAGACTGAGATGCCAGCTCCTTTCATTCAGTCAGTAGCTTCAATCATTTCTGGACGTTTTTCAATGGCAAAAATCAATGAATATTGTAAATGCACAAACAGTAATTTCTCCGCATTGCAAGGTGCAATTCTGAAATTTTTTACTTTTTCCTGCTCCTCTTAGCATGAAAAAGAAGATTCAAAGAGAGTGAGATGCCAGCTCCTTTCATTCAGTCAGTAGCTTCAATCATTTCTGGTATATGAATAACATGATGTTTTTCAATGGCAAAAATCAATGAATATTGTAAATGCACAAACAGTAATTTCTCCGCATTGCAAGGTGCAATTCTGAAATTTTTTGCTTTTTCCTGCTCCTCTTAGCATGATAAAGAAGATTCAAAGAGAGTGAGATGCCAGCTCCTTTCATTCAGTCAGTAGCTTCAATCATTTCTGGACGTTTTTCAATGGCAAAAATCAATGAATATTGTAAATGCACAAACAGTAATTTCTCCGCATTGCAAGGTGCAATTCTGAAATTTTTTGCTTTTTCCTGCTCCTCTTAGCATGATAAAGAAGATTCAAAGAGAGTGAGATGCCAGCTCCTTTCATTCAGTCAGTAGCTTCAATCATTTCTGGTATATGAATAACATGATGTTTTTCAATGGCAAAAATCAATGAATATTGTAAATGCACAAACAGTAATTTCTCCGCATTGCAAGGTGCAATTCTGAAATTTTTTGCTTTTTCCTGCTCCTCTTAGCATGATAAAGAAGATTCAAAGAGAGTGAGATGCCAGCTCCTTTCATTCAGTCAGTAGCTTCAAACATTTCTGGACGTTTTTCAATGGCAAAAATCAATGAATATTGTAAATGCACAAACAGTAATTTCTCCGCATTGCAAGGTGCAATTCTGAAATTTTTTGCTTTTTCCTGCTCCTCTTAGCATGATAAAGAAGATTCAAAGAGAGTGAGATGCCAGCTCCTTTCATTCAGTCAGTAGCTTCAATCATTTCTGGTATATGAATAACATGATGTTTAACAATGGCAAATATCAATGAATATTGTAAATGCACAAACAGTAATTTCTCCGCATTGCAAGGTGCAATTCTGAAATTTTTTGCTTTTTCCTGCTCCTCTTAGCATGATAAAGAAGATTCAAAGAGAGTGAGATGCCAGCTCCTTTCATTCAGTCAGTAGCTTCAATCATTTCTGGATGTTTTTCAATGGCAAAAATCAATGAATATTGTAAATGCACAAACAGTAATTTCTCCGCATTGCAAGGTGCAATTCTGAAATTTTTTGCTTTTTCCTGCTCCTCTTAGCATGATAAAGAAGATTCAAAGAGAGTGAGATGCCAGCTCCTTTCATTCAGTCAGTAGCTTCAATCATTTCTGGACGTTTTTCAACGGCAAAAATCAATGAATATTGTAAATGCACAAACAGTAATTTCTCCGCATTGCAAGGTGCAATTCTGAAATTTTTTGCTTTTTCCTGCTCCTCTTAGCATGATAAAGAAGATTCAAAGAGAGTGAGATGCCAGCTCCTTTCATTCAGTCAGTAGCTTCAATCATTTCTGGACGTTTTTCAATGGCAAAAATCAATGAATATTGTAAATGCACAAACAGTAATTTCTCCGCATTGCAAGGTGCAATTCTGAAATTTTTTGCTTTTTCCTGCTCCTCTTAGCATGATAAAGAAGATTCAAAGAGAGTGAGATGCCAGCTCCTTTCATTCAGTCAGTAGCTTCAATCATTTCTGGACGTTTTTCAATGGCAAAAATCAATGAATATTGTAAATGCACAAACAGTAATTTCTCCATATTGCAAGGTGCAATTCTGAAATTTTTTGCTTTTTCCTGCTCCTCTTAGCATGATAAAGAAGATTCAAAGAGAGTGAGATGCCAGCTCCTTTCATTCAGTCAGTAGCTTCAATCATTTCTGGACGTTTTTCAATGGCAAAAATCAATGAATATTGTAAATGCACAAGCAGTAATTTCTCCGCATTGCAAGGTGCAATTCTGAAATTTTTTGCTTTTTCCTGCTCCTCTTAGCATGATAAAGAAGATTCAAAGAGACTGAGATGCCAGCTCCTTTCATTCAGTCAGTAGCTTCAATCATTTCTGGACGTTTTTCAATGGCAAAAATCAATGAATATTGTAAATGCACAAACAGTAATTTCTCCGCATTGCAAGGTGCAATTCTGAAATTTTTTGCTTTTTCCTGCTCCTCTTAGCATGATAAAGAAGATTCAAAGAGAGTGAGATGCCAGCTCCTTTCATTCAGTCAGTAGCTTCAATCATTTCTGGTATATGAATAACATGATGTTTTTCAATGGCAAAAATCAATGAATATTGTAAATGCACAAACAGTAATTTCTCCGCATTGCAAGGTGCAATTCTGAAATTTTTTGCTTTTTCCTGCTCCTCTTAGCATGATAAAGAAGATTCAAAGAGAGTGAGATGCCAGCTCCTTTCATTCAGTCAGTAGCTTCAATCATTTCTGGTATATGAATAACATGATGTTTTTCAATGGCAAAAATCAATGAATATTGTAAATGCACAAACAGTAATTTCTCCGCATTGCAAGGTGCAATTCTGAAATTTTTTGCCTTTTCCTGCTCCTCTTAGCATGATAAAGAAGATTCAAAGATAGTGAGATGCCAGCTCCTTTCATTCAGTCAGTAGCTTCAATCATTTCTGGACGTTTTTCAATGGCAAAAATCAATGAATATTGTAAATGCACAAACAGTAAATTCTCCGCATTGCAAGGTGCAATTCTGAAATTTTTTGCTTTTTCCTGCTCCTCTTAGCATGATAAAGAAGATTCAAAGAGAGTGAGATGCCAGCTCCTTTCATTCAGTCAGTAGCTTCAAACATTTCTGGTATATGAATAACATGATGTTTTTCAATGGCAAAAATCAATGAATATTGTAAATGCACAAACAGTAATTTCTCCGCATTGCAAGGTGCAATTCTGAAATTTTTTGCCTTTTCCTGCTCCTCTTAGCATGATAAAGAAGATTCAAAGAGAGTGAGATGCCAGCTCCTTTCATTCAGTCAGTAGCTTCAATCATTTCTGGACGTTTTTCAATGGCAAAAATCAATGAATATTGTAAATGCACAAACAGTAATTTCTCCGCATTGCAAGGTGCAATTCTGAAATTTTTTGCTTTTTCCTGCTCCTCTTAGCATGATAAAGAAGATTCAAAGAGAGTGAGATGCCAGCTCCTTTCATTCAGTCAGTATCTTCAAACATTTCTGGTATATAAATAACATGATGTTTTTCAATGGCAAAAATCAATGAATATTGTAAATGCACAAACAGTAATTTCTCCGCATTGCAAGGTGCAATTCTGAAATTTTTTGCTTTTTCCTGCTCCTCTTAGCATGATAAAGAAGATTCAAAGAGAGTGAGATGCCAGCTCCTTTCATTCAGTCAGTAGCTTCAATCATTTCTGGTATATGAATAACATGATGTTTTTCAATGGCAAAAATAAATGAATATTGTAAATGCACAAACAGTAATTTCTCCGCATTGCAAGGTGCAATTCTGAAATTTTTTGCTTTTTCCTGCTCCTCTTAGCATGATAAAGAAGATTCAAAGAGAGTGAGATGCCAGCTCCTTTCATTCAGTCAGTAGCTTCAATCATTTCTGGTATATGAATAACATGATGTTTTTCAATGGCAAAAATCAATGAATATTGTAAATGCACAAACAGTAATTTCTCCGCATTGCAAGGTGCAATTCTGAAATTTTTTGCCTTTTCCTGCTCCTCTTAGCATGATAAAGAAGATTCAAAGAGAGTGAGATGCCAGCTCCTTTCATTCAGTCAGTAGCTTCAATCATTTCTGGACGTTTTTCAATGGCAAAAATCAATGAATATTGTAAATGCACAAACAGTAATTTCTCCGCATTGCAAGGTGCAATTCTGAAATTTTTTGCTTTTTCCTGCTCCTCTTAGCATGAAAAAGAAGATTCAAAGAGAGTGAGATGCCAGCTCCTTTCATTCAGTCAGTAGCTTCAAACATTTCTGGTATATGAATAACATGATGTTTTTCAATGGCAAAAATCAATGAATATTGTAAATGCACAAACAGTAATTTCTCCGCATTGCAAGGTGCAATTCTGAAATTTTTTGCTTTTTCCTGCTCCTCTTAGCATGATAAAGAAGATTCAAAGAGAGTGAGATGCCAGCTCCTTTCATTCAGTCAGTAGCTTCAATCATTTCTGGACGTTTTTCAATGGCAAAAATCAATGAATATTGTAAATGCACAAACAGTAATTTCTCCGCATTGCAAGGTGCAATTCTGAAATTTTTTGCTTTTTCCTGCTCCTCTTAGCATGATAAAGAAGATTCAAAGAGAGTGAGATGCCAGCTCCTTTCATTCAGTCAGTAGCTTCAATCATTTCTGGTATATGAATAACATGATGTTTTTCAATGGCAAAAATAAATGAATATTGTAAATGCACAAACAGTAATTTCTCCGCATTGCAAGGTGCAATTCTGAAATTTTTTGCTTTTTCCTGCTCCTCTTAGCATGATAAAGAAGATTCAAAGAGAGTGAGATGCCAGCTCCTTTCATTCAGTCAGTAGCTTCAATCATTTCTGGTATATGAATAACATGATGTTTTTCAATGGCAAAAATCAATGAATATTGTAAATGCACAAACAGTAATTTCTCCGCATTGCAAGGTGCAATTCTGAAATTTTTTGCCTTTTCCTGCTCCTCTTAGCATGATAAAGAAGATTCAAAGAGAGTGAGATGCCAGCTCCTTTCATTCAGTCAGTAGCTTCAATCATTTCTGGATGTTTTTCAATGGCAAAAATCAATGAATATTGTAAATGCACAAACAGTAATTTCTCCGCATTGCAAGGTGCAATTCTGAAATTTTTTGCTTTTTCCTGCTCCTCTTAGCATGATAAAGAAGATTCAAAGAGAGTGAGATGCCAGCTCCTTTCATTCAGTCAGTAGCTTCAATCATTTCTGGACGTTTTTCAATGGCAAAAATCAATGAATATTGTAAATGCACAAACAGTAATTTCTCCGCATTGCAAGGTGCAATTCTGAAATTTTTTGCTTTTTTCTGCTCCTCTTAGCATGATAAAGAAGATTCAAAGAGAGTGAGATGCCAGCTCCTTTCATTCAGTCAGTAGCTTCAATCATTTCTGGTATATGAATAACATGATGTTTTTCAATGGCAAAAATCAATGAATATTGTAAATGCACAAACAGTAATTTCTCCGCATTGCAAGGTGCAATTCTGAAATTTTTTGCTTTTTCCTGCTCCTCTTAGCATGATAAAGAAGATTCAAAGAGAGTGAGATGCCAGATCCTTTCATTCAGTCAGTAGCTTCAATCATTTCTGGACGTTTTTCAATGGCAAAAATCAATGAATATTGTAAATGCACAAACAGTAATTTCTCCGCATTGCAAGGTGCAATTCTGAAATTTTTTCCTTTTTCCTGCTCCTCTTAGCATGATAAAGAAGATTCAAAGAGAGTGAGATGCCAGCTCCTTTCATTCAGTCAGTAGCTTCAATCATTTCTGGTATATGAATAACATGATGTTTTTCAATGGCAAAAATCAATGAATATTGTAAATGCACAAACAGTAATTTCTCCGCATTGCAAGGTGCAATTCTGAAATTTTTTGCTTTTTCCTGCTCCTCTTAGCATGATAAAGAAGATTCAAAGAGAGTGAGATGCCAGCTCCTTTAATTCAGTCAGTAGCTTCAATCATTTCTGGACGTTTTTCAATGGCAAAAATCAATGAATATTGTAAATGCACAAACAGTAATTTCTCCGCATTGCAAGGTGCAATTCTGAAATTTTTTGCTTTTTCCTGCTCCTCTTAGCATGATAAAGAAGATTCAAAGAGAGTGAGATGCCAGCTCCTTTCATTCAGTCAGTAGCTTCAAACATTTCTGGAATATGAATAACATGATGTTTTTCAATGGCAAAAATCAATGAATATTGTAAATGCACAAACAGTAATTTCTCCGCATTGCAAGGTGCAATTCTGAAATTTTTTGCTTTTTCCTGCTCCTCTTAGCATGATAAAGAAGATTCAAAGAGAGTGAGATGCCAGCTCCTTTCATTCAGTCAGTAGCTTCAATCATTTCTGGACGTTTTTCAATGGCAAAAATCAATGAATATTGTAAATGCACAAACAGTAATTTCTCCGCATTGCAAGGTGCAATTCTGAAATTTTTTGCTTTTTCCTGCTCCTCTTAGCATGATAAAGAAGATTCAAAGAGAATGAGATGCCAGCTCCTTTCATTCAGTCAGTAGCTTCAATCATTTCTGGACGTTTTTCAACGGCAAAAATCAATGAATATTGTAAATGCACAAACAGTAATTTCTCCGCATTGCAAGGTGCAATTCTGAAATTTTTTGCTTTTTCCTGCTCCTCTTAGCATGATAAAGAAGATTCAAAGAGAGTGAGATGCCAGCTCCTTTCATTCAGTCAGTAGCTTCAATCATTTCTGGACGTTTTTCAATAGCAAAAATCAATGAATATTGTAAATGCACAAACAGTAATTTCTCCGCATTGCAAGGTGCAATTCTGAAATTTTTTGCTTTTTCCTGCTCCTCTTAGCATGATAAAGAAGATTCAAAGAGAGTGAGATGCCAGCTCCTTTAATTCAGTCAGTAGCTTCAATAATTTCTGGACGTTTTTCAATGGCAAAAATCAATGAATATTGTAAATGCACAAACAGTAATTTCTCCGCATTGCAAGGTGCAATTCTGAAATTTTTTGCTTTTTCCTGCTCCTCTTAGCATGATAAAGAAGATTCAAAGAGAGTGAGATGCCAGCTCCTTTCATTCAGTCAGTAGCTTCAAACATTTCTGGAATATGAATAACATGATGTTTTTCAATGGCAAAAATCAATGAATATTGTAAATGCACAAACAGTAATTTCTCCGCATTGCAAGGTGCAATTCTGAAATTTTTTGCTTTTTCCTGCTCCTCTTAGCATGATAAAGAAGATTCAAAGAGAGTGAGATGCCAGCTCCTTTCATTCAGTCAGTAGCTTCAATCATTTCTGGACGTTTTTCAATGGCAAAAATCAATGAATATTGTAAATGCACAAACAGTAATTTCTCCGTATTGCAAGGTGCAATTCTGAAATTTTTTGCTTTTTCCTGCTCCTCTTAGCATGATAAAGAAGATTCAAAGAGAGTGAGATGCCAGCTCCTTTCATTCAGTCAGTAGCTTCAATCATTTCTGGACGTTTTTCAATGGCAAAAATCAATGAATATTGTAAATGCACAAACAGTAATTTCTCCGCATTGCAAGGTGCAATTCTGAAATTTTTTGCTTTTTCCTGCTCCTCTTAGCATGATAAAGAAGATTCAAAGAGAGTGAGATGCCAGCTCCTTTCATTCAGTCAGTAGCTTCAATCATTTCTGGTATATGAATAACATGATGTTTTTCAATGGCAAAAATCAATGAATATTGTAAATGCACAAACAGTAATTTCTCCGCATTGCAAGGTGCAATTCTGAAATTTTTTGCTTTTTCCTGCTCCTCTTAGCATGATAAAGAAGATTCAAAGAGAGTGAGATGCCAGCTCCTTTCATTCAGTCAGTAGCTTCAATCATTTCTGGACGTTTTTCAATGGCAAAAATCAATGAATATTGTAAATGCACAAACAGTAATTTCTCCGCATTGCAAGGTGCAATTCTGAAATTTTTTGCTTTTTCCTGCTCCTCTTAGCATGATAAAGAAGATTCAAAGAGAGTGAGATGCCAGCTCCTTTCATTCAGTCAGTAGCTTCAAACATTTCTGGTATATGAATAACATGATGTTTTTCAATGGCAAAAATCAATGAATATTGTAAATGCACAAACAGTAATTTCTTCGCATTGCAAGGTGCAATTCTGAAATTTTTTGCTTTTTCCTGCTCCTCTTAGCATGATAAAGAAGATTCAAAGAGAGTGAGATGCCAGCTCCTTTCATTCAGTCAGTAGCTTCAAACATTTCTGGTATATGAATAACATGATGTTTTTCAATGGCAAAAATCAATGAATATTGTAAATGCACAAACAGTAATTTCTCCGCATTGCAAGGTGCAATTCTGAAATTTTTGCTTTTTCCTGCTCCTCTTAGCATGATAAAGAAGATTCAAAGAGAGTGAGATGCCAGCTCCTTTCATTCAGTCAGTAGCTTCAATCATTTCTGGACGTTTTTCAATGGCAAAAATCAATGAATATTGTAAATGCACAAACAGTAATTTCTCCGCATTGCAAGGTGCAATTCTGAAATTTTTTGCTTTTTCCTGCTCCTCTTAGCATGATAAAGAAGATTCAAAGAGAGTGAGATGCCAGCTCCTTTCATTCAGTCAGTAGCTTCAATCATTTCTGGACGTTTTTCAATGGCAAAAATCAATGAATATTGTAAATGCACAAACAGTAATTTCTCCGCATTGCAAGGTGCAATTCTGAAATTTTTTGCTTTTTCCTGCTCCTCTTAGTATGATAAAGAAGATTCAAAGAGAGTGAGATGCCAGCTCCTTTCATTCAGTCAGTAGCTTCAAACATTTCTGGTATATGAATAACATGATGTTTTTCAATGGCAAAAATCAATGAATATTGTAAATGCACAAACAGTAATTTCTCCGCATTGCAAGGTGCAATTCTGAAATTTTTTGCTTTTTCCTGCTCCTCTTAGCATGATAAAGAAGATTCAAAGAGAGTGAGATGCCAGCTCCTTTCATTCAGTCAGTAGCTTCAATCATTTCTGGTATATGAATAACATGATGTTTTTCAATGGCAAAAATTAATGAATATTGTAAATGCACAAACAGTAATATCTCCGCATTGCAAGGTGCAATTCTGAAATTTTTTGCTTTTTCCTGCTCCTCTTAGCATGATAAAGAAGATTCAAAGAGAGTGAGATGCCAGCTCCTTTCATTCAGTCAGTAGCTTCAATCATTTCTGGACGTTTTTCAATGGCAAAAATCAATGAATATTGTAAATGCACAAACAGTAATTTCTCCGCATTGAAGGTGCAATTCTGAAATTTTTTGCTTTTTCCTGCTCCTCTTAGCATGATAAAGAAGATTCAAAGAGAGTGAGATGCCAGCTCCTTTCATTCAGTCAGTAGCTTCAAACATTTCTGGTATATGAATAACATGATGTTTTTCAATGGCAAAAATCAATGAATATTGTAAATGCACAAACAGTAATTTCTCCGCATTGCAAGGTGCAATTCTGAAATTTTTTGCTTTTTCCTGCTCCTCTTAGCATGATAAAGAAGATTCAAAGAGAGTGAGATGAGAGCTCCTTTCATTCAGTCAGTAGCTTCAATCATTTCTGGACGTTTTTCAATGGCAAAAATCAATGAATATTGTAAATGCACAAACAGTAATTTCTCCGCATTGCAAGGTGCAATTCTGAAATGTTTTGCTTTTTCCTGCTCCTCTTAGCATGATAAAGAAGATTCAGAGAGTGAGATGCCAGCTCCTTTCATTCAGTCAGTAGCTTCAATCATTTCTGGACGTTTTTCAATGGCAAAAATCAATGAATATTGTAAATGCACAAACAGTAATTTCTCCGCATTGCAAGGTGCAATTCTGAAATTTTTTGCTTTTTCCTGCTCCTCTTAGCATGGTAAAGAAGACTCAAAGAGAGTGAGATGCCAGCTCCTTTCATTCAGTCAGTAGCTTCAATCATTTCTGGACGTTTTTCAACGGCAAAAATCAATGAATATTGTAGATGCACAAACAGTAATTTCTCCGCATTGCAAGGTGCAATTCTGAAATTTTTTGCTTTTTCCTGCTCCTCTTAGCATGATAAAGAAGATTCAAAGAGACTGAGATGCCAGCTCCTTTCATTCAGTCAGTAGCTTCAATCATTTCTGGACGTTTTTCAATGGCAAAAATCAATGAATATTGTAAATGCACAAACAGTAATTTCTCCGCATTGCAAGGTGCAATTCTGAAATTTTTTGCTTTTTCCTGCTCCTCTTAGCATGATAAAGAAGATTCAAAGAGAGTGAGATGCCAGCTCCTTTCATTCAGTCAGTAGCTTCAATCATTTCTGGATGTTTTTCAATGGCAAAAATCAATGAATATTGTAAATGCACAAACAGTAATTTCTCCGCATTGCAAGGTGCAATTCTGAAATTTTTTGCTTTTTCCTGCTCCTCTTAGCATGATAAAGAAGATTCAAAGAGAGTGAGATGCCAGCTCCTTTCATTCAGTCAGTAGCTTCAATCATTTCTGGACGTTTTTCAATGGCAAAAATCAATGAATATTGTAAATGCACAAACAGTAATTTCTCCGCATTGCAAGGTGCAATTCTGAAATTTTTTGCTTTTTCCTGCTCCTCTTAGCATGATAAAGAAGATTCAAAGAGAGTGAGATGCCAGCTCCTTTCATTCAGTCAGTAGCTTCAATCATTTCTGGACGTTTTTCAATGGCAAAAATCAATGAATATTGTAAATGCACAAACAGTAATTTCTCCGCATTGCAAGGTGCAATTCTGAAATTTTTTGCTTTTTCCTGCTCCTCTTAGCATGGTAAAGAAGACTCAAAGAGAGTGAGATGCCAGCTCCTTTCATTCAGTCAGTAGCTTCAATCATTTCTGGACGTTTTTCAACGGCAAAAATCAATGAATATTGTAGATGCACAAACAGTAATTTCTCCGCATTGCAAGGTGCAATTCTGAAATTTTTTGCTTTTTCCTGCTCCTCTTAGCATGATAAAGAAGATTCAAAGAGACTGAGATGCCAGCTCCTTTCATTCAGTCAGTAGCTTCAATCATTTCTGGACGTTTTTCAATGGCAAAAATCAATGAATATTGTAAATGCACAAACAGTAATTTCTCCGCATTGCAAGGTGCAATTCTGAAATTTTTTGCTTTTTCCTGCTCCTCTTAGCATGATAAAGAAGATTCAAAGAGAGTGAGATGCCAGCTCCTTTCATTCAGTCAGTAGCTTCAATCATTTCTGGATGTTTTTCAATGGCAAAAATCAATGAATATTGTAAATGCACAAACAGTAATTTCTCCGCATTGCAAGGTGCAATTCTGAAATTTTTTGCTTTTTCCTGCTCCTCTTAGCATGATAAAGAAGATTCAAAGAGAGTGAGATGCCAGCTCCTTTCATTCAGTCAGTAGCTTCAATCATTTCTGGACGTTTTTCAATGGCAAAAATCAATGAATATTGTAAATGCACAAACAGTAATTTCTCCGCATTGCAAGGTGCAATTCTGAAATTTTTTCCTTTTTCCTGCTCCTCTTAGCATGATAAAGAAGATTCAAAGAGAGTGATATGCCAGCTCCTTTCATTCAGTCAGTAGCTTCAATCATTTCTGGTATATGAATAACATGATGTTTTTCAATGGCAAAAATCAATGAATATTGTAAATGCACAAACAGTAATTTCTCCGCATTGCAAGGTGCAATTCTGAAATTTTTTGCTTTTTCCTGCTCCTCTTAGCATGATAAAGAAGATTCAAAGAGAGTGAGATGCCAGCTCCTTTCATTCAGTCAGTAGCTTCAATCATTTCTGGACGTTTTTCAATGGCAAAAATCAATGAATATTGTAAATGCACAAACAGTAATTTCTCCGCATTGCAAGGTGCAATTCTGAAATTTTTTGCTTTTTCCTGCTCCTCTTAGCATGGTAAAGAAGACTCAAAGAGAGTGAGATGCCAGCTCCTTTCATTCAGTCAGTAGCTTCAATCATTTCTGGACGTTTTTCAACGGCAAAAATCAATGAATATTGTAGATGCACAAACAGTAATTTCTCCGCATTGCAAGGTGCAATTCTGAAATTTTTTGCTTTTTCCTGCTCCTCTTAGCATGATAAAGAAGATTCAAAGAGACTGAGATGCCAGCTCCTTTCATTCAGTCAGTAGCTTCAATCATTTCTGGACGTTTTTCAATGGCAAAAATCAATGAATATTGTAAATGCACAAACAGTAATCTCCCGCATTGCAAGGTGCAATTCTGAAATTTTTTTGCTTTTTCCTGCTCCTCTTAGCATGATAAAGAAGATTCAAAGAGAGTGAGATGCCAGCTCCTTTCATTCAGTCAGTAGCTTCAATCATTTCTGGATGTTTTTCAATGGCAAAAATCAATGAATATTGTAAATGCACAAACAGTAATTTCTCCGCATTGCAAGGTGCAATTCTGAAATTTTTTGCTTTTTCCTGCTCCTCTTAGCATGATAAAGAAGATTCAAAGAGAGTGAGATGCCAGCTCCTTTCATTCAGTCAGTAGCTTCAATCCATTTCTGGACGTTTTTCAATGGCAAAATCAATGAATATTGTAAATGCACAAACAGTAATTTCTCCGCATTGCAAGGTGCAATTCTGAAATTTTTTCCTTTTTCCTGCTCCTCTTAGCATGATAAAGAAGATTCAAAGAGAGTGAGATGCCAGCTCCTTTCATTCAGTCAGTAGCTTCAATCATTTCTGGTATATGAATAACATGATGTTTTTCAATGGCAAAAATCAATGAATATTGTAAATGCACAAACAGTAATTTCTCCGCATTGCAAGGTGCAATTCTGAAATTTTTTGCTTTTTCCTGCTCCTCTTAGCATGGTAAAGAAGACTCAAAGAGAGTGAGATGCCAGCTCCTTTCATTCAGTCAGTAGCTTCAATCATTTCTGGACGTTTTTCAACGGCAAAAATCAATGAATATTGTAGATGCACAAACAGTAATTTCTCCGCATTGCAAGGTGCAATTCTGAAATTTTTTGCTTTTTCCTGCTCCTCTTAGCATGATAAAGAAGATTCAAAGAGACTGAGATGCCAGCTCCTTTCATTCAGTCAGTAGCTTCAATCATTTCTGGACGTTTTTCAATGGCAAAAATCAATGAATATTGTAAATGCACAAACAGTAATTTCTCCGCATTGCAAGGTGCAATTCTGAAATTTTTTGCTTTTTCCTGCTCCTCTTAGCATGATAAAGAAGATTCAAAGAGAGTGAGATGCCAGCTCCTTTCATTCAGTCAGTAGCTTCAATCATTTCTGGATGTTTTTCAATGGCAAAAATCAATGAATATTGTAAATGCACAAACAGTAATTTCTCCGCATTGCAAGGTGCAATTCTGAAATTTTTTGCTTTTTCCTGCTCCTCTTAGCATGATAAAGAAGATTCAAAGAGAGTGAGATGCCAGCTCCTTTCATTCAGTCAGTAGCTTCAATCATTTCTGGACGTTTTTCAATGGCAAAAATCAATGAATATTGTAAATGCACAAACAGTAATTTCTCCGCATTGCAAGGTGCAATTCTGAAATTTTTTCCTTTTTCCTGCTCCTCTTAGCATGATAAAGAAGATTCAAAGAGAGTGAGATGCCAGCTCCTTTCATTCAGTCAGTAGCTTCAATCATTTCTGGTATATGAATAACATGATGTTTTTCAATGGCAAAAATCAATGAATATTGTAAATGCACAAACAGTAATTTCTCCGCATTGCAAGGTGCAATTCTGAAATTTTTTGCTTTTTCCTGCTCCTCTTAGCATGATAAAGAAGATTCAAAGAGAGTGAGATGCCAGCTCCTTTAATTCAGTCAGTAGCTTCAATCATTTCTGGACGTTTTTCAATGGCAAAAATCAATGAATATTGTAAATGCACAAACAGTAATTTCTCCGCATTGCAAGGTGCAATTCTGAAATTTTTTGCTTTTTCCTGCTCCTCTTAGCATGATAAAGAAGATTCAAAGAGAGTGAGATGCCAGCTCCTTTCATTCAGTCAGTAGCTTCAAACATTTCTGGAATATGAATAACATGATGTTTTTCAATGGCAAAAATCAATGAATATTGTAAATGCACAAACAGTAATTTCTCCGCATTGCAAGGTGCAATTCTGAAATTTTTTGCTTTTTCCTGCTCCTCTTAGCATGATAAAGAAGATTCAAAGAGAGTGAGATGCCAGCTCCTTTCATTCAGTCAGTAGCTTCAATCATTTCTGGACGTTTTTCAATGGCAAAAATCAATGAATATTGTAAATGCACAAACAGTAATTTCTCCGCATTGCAAGGTGCAATTCTGAAATTTTTTGCTTTTTCCTGCTCCTCTTAGCATGATAAAGAAGATTCAAAGAGAATGAGATGCCAGCTCCTTTCATTCAGTCAGTAGCTTCAATCATTTCTGGACGTTTTTCAACGGCAAAAATCAATGAATATTGTAAATGCACAAACAGTAATTTCTCCGCATTGCAAGGTGCAATTCTGAAATTTTTTGCTTTTTCCTGCTCCTCTTAGCATGATAAAGAAGATTCAAAGAGAGTGAGATGCCAGCTCCTTTCATTCAGTCAGTAGCTTCAATCATTTCTGGACGTTTTTCAATAGCAAAAATCAATGAATATTGTAAATGCACAAACAGTAATTTCTCCGCATTGCAAGGTGCAATTCTGAAATTTTTTGCTTTTTCCTGCTCCTCTTAGCATGATAAAGAAGATTCAAAGAGAGTGAGATGCCAGCTCCTTTAATTCAGTCAGTAGCTTCAATCATTTCTGGACGTTTTTCAATGGCAAAAATCAATGAATATTGTAAATGCACAAACAGTAATTTCTCCGCATTGCAAGGTGCAATTCTGAAATTTTTTGCTTTTTCCTGCTCCTCTTAGCATGATAAAGAAGATTCAAAGAGAGTGAGATGCCAGCTCCTTTCATTCAGTCAGTAGCTTCAAACATTTCTGGAATATGAATAACATGATGTTTTTCAATGGCAAAAATCAATGAATATTGTAAATGCACAAACAGTAATTTCTCCGCATTGCAAGGTGCAATTCTGAAATTTTTTGCTTTTTCCTGCTCCTCTTAGCATGATAAAGAAGATTCAAAGAGAGTGAGATGCCAGCTCCTTTCATTCAGTCAGTAGCTTCAATCATTTCTGGACGTTTTTCAATGGCAAAAATCAATGAATATTGTAAATGCACAAACAGTAATTTCTCCGTATTGCAAGGTGCAATTCTGAAATTTTTTGCTTTTTCCTGCTCCTCTTAGCATGATAAAGAAGATTCAAAGAGAGTGAGATGCCAGCTCCTTTCATTCAGTCAGTAGCTTCAATCATTTCTGGACGTTTTTCAATGGCAAAAATCAATGAATATTGTAAATGCACAAACAGTAATTTCTCCGCATTGCAAGGTGCAATTCTGAAATTTTTTGCTTTTTCCTGCTCCTCTTAGCATGATAAAGAAGATTCAAAGAGAGTGAGATGCCAGCTCCTTTCATTCAGTCAGTAGCTTCAATCATTTCTGGTATATGAATAACATGATGTTTTTCAATGGCAAAAATCAATGAATATTGTAAATGCACAAACAGTAATTTCTCCGCATTGCAAGGTGCAATTCTGAAATTTTTTGCTTTTTCCTGCTCCTCTTAGCATGATAAAGAAGATTCAAAGAGAGTGAGATGCCAGCTCCTTTCATTCAGTCAGTAGCTTCAATCATTTCTGGACGTTTTTCAATGGCAAAAATCAATGAATATTGTAAATGCACAAACAGTAATTTCTCCGCATTGCAAGGTGCAATTCTGAAATTTTTTGCTTTTTCCTGCTCCTCTTAGCATGATAAAGAAGATTCAAAGAGAGTGAGATGCCAGCTCCTTTCATTCAGTCAGTAGCTTCAAACATTTCTGGTATATGAATAACATGATGTTTTTCAATGGCAAAAATCAATGAATATTGTAAATGCACAAACAGTAATTTCTTCGCATTGCAAGGTGCAATTCTGAAATTTTTTGCTTTTTCCTGCTCCTCTTAGCATGATAAAGAAGATTCAAAGAGAGTGAGATGCCAGCTCCTTTCATTCAGTCAGTAGCTTCAAACATTTCTGGTATATGAATAACATGATGTTTTTCAATGGCAAAAATCAATGAATATTGTAAATGCACAAACAGTAATTTCTCCGCATTGCAAGGTGCAATTCTGAAATTTTTGCTTTTTCCTGCTCCTCTTAGCATGATAAAGAAGATTCAAAGAGAGTGAGATGCCAGCTCCTTTCATTCAGTCAGTAGCTTCAATCATTTCTGGACGTTTTTCAATGGCAAAAATCAATGAATATTGTAAATGCACAAACAGTAATTTCTCCGCATTGCAAGGTGCAATTCTGAAATTTTTTGCTTTTTCCTGCTCCTCTTAGCATGATAAAGAAGATTCAAAGAGAGTGAGATGCCAGCTCCTTTCATTCAGTCAGTAGCTTCAATCATTTCTGGACGTTTTTCAATGGCAAAAATCAATGAATATTGTAAATGCACAAACAGTAATTTCTCCGCATTGCAAGGTGCAATTCTGAAATTTTTTGCTTTTTCCTGCTCCTCTTAGTATGATAAAGAAGATTCAAAGAGAGTGAGATGCCAGCTCCTTTCATTCAGTCAGTAGCTTCAAACATTTCTGGTATATGAATAACATGATGTTTTTCAATGGCAAAAATCAATGAATATTGTAAATGCACAAACAGTAATTTCTCCGCATTGCAAGGTGCAATTCTGAAATTTTTTGCTTTTTCCTGCTCCTCTTAGCATGATAAAGAAGATTCAAAGAGAGTGAGATGCCAGCTCCTTTCATTCAGTCAGTAGCTTCAATCATTTCTGGTATATGAATAACATGATGTTTTTCAATGGCAAAAATTAATGAATATTGTAAATGCACAAACAGTAATATCTCCGCATTGCAAGGTGCAATTCTGAAATTTTTTGCTTTTTCCTGCTCCTCTTAGCATGATAAAGAAGATTCAAAGAGAGTGAGATGCCAGCTCCTTTCATTCAGTCAGTAGCTTCAATCATTTCTGGACGTTTTTCAATGGCAAAAATCAATGAATATTGTAAATGCACAAACAGTAATTTCTCCGCATTGAAGGTGCAATTCTGAAATTTTTTGCTTTTTCCTGCTCCTCTTAGCATGATAAAGAAGATTCAAAGAGAGTGAGATGCCAGCTCCTTTCATTCAGTCAGTAGCTTCAAACATTTCTGGTATATGAATAACATGATGTTTTTCAATGGCAAAAATCAATGAATATTGTAAATGCACAAACAGTAATTTCTCCGCATTGCAAGGTGCAATTCTGAAATTTTTTGCTTTTTCCTGCTCCTCTTAGCATGATAAAGAAGATTCAAAGAGAGTGAGATGAGAGCTCCTTTCATTCAGTCAGTAGCTTCAATCATTTCTGGACGTTTTTCAATGGCAAAAATCAATGAATATTGTAAATGCACAAACAGTAATTTCTCCGCATTGCAAGGTGCAATTCTGAAATGTTTTGCTTTTTCCTGCTCCTCTTAGCATGATAAAGAAGATTCAGAGAGTGAGATGCCAGCTCCTTTCATTCAGTCAGTAGCTTCAATCATTTCTGGACGTTTTTCAATGGCAAAAATCAATGAATATTGTAAATGCACAAACAGTAATTTCTCCGCATTGCAAGGTGCAATTCTGAAATTTTTTGCTTTTTCCTGCTCCTCTTAGCATGATAAAGAAGATTCAAAGAGAGTGATATGCCAGCTCCTTTCATTCAGTCAGTAGCTTCAATCATTTCTGGTATATGAATAACATGATGTTTTTCAATGGCAAAAATCAATGAATATTGTAAATGCACAAACAGTAATTTCTCCGCATTGCAAGGTGCAATTCTGAAATTTTTTGCTTTTTCCTGCTCCTCTTAGCATGATAAAGAAGATTCAAAGAGAGTGAGATGCCAGCTCCTTTCATTCAGTCAGTAGCTTCAATCATTTCTGGACGTTTTTCAATGGCAAAAATCAATGAATATTGTAAATGCACAAACAGTAATTTCTCCGCATTGCAAGGTGCAATTCTGAAATTTTTTGCTTTTTCCTGCTCCTCTTAGCATGGTAAAGAAGACTCAAAGAGAGTGAGATGCCAGCTCCTTTCATTCAGTCAGTAGCTTCAATCATTTCTGGACGTTTTTCAACGGCAAAAATCAATGAATATTGTAGATGCACAAACAGTAATTTCTCCGCATTGCAAGGTGCAATTCTGAAATTTTTTGCTTTTTCCTGCTCCTCTTAGCATGATAAAGAAGATTCAAAGAGACTGAGATGCCAGCTCCTTTCATTCAGTCAGTAGCTTCAATCATTTCTGGACGTTTTTCAATGGCAAAAATCAATGAATATTGTAAATGCACAAACAGTAATTTCTCCGCATTGCAAGGTGCAATTCTGAAATTTTTTGCTTTTTCCTGCTCCTCTTAGCATGATAAAGAAGATTCAAAGAGAGTGAGATGCCAGCTCCTTTCATTCAGTCAGTAGCTTCAATCATTTCTGGATGTTTTTCAATGGCAAAAATCAATGAATATTGTAAATGCACAAACAGTAATTTCTCCGCATTGCAAGGTGCAATTCTGAAATTTTTTGCTTTTTCCTGCTCCTCTTAGCATGATAAAGAAGATTCAAAGAGAGTGAGATGCCAGCTCCTTTCATTCAGTCAGTAGCTTCAATCATTTCTGGACGTTTTTCAATGGCAAAAATCAATGAATATTGTAAATGCACAAACAGTAATTTCTCCGCATTGCAAGGTGCAATTCTGAAATTTTTTGCTTTTTCCTGCTCCTCTTAGCATGATAAAGAAGATTCAAAGAGAGTGAGATGCCAGCTCCTTTCATTCAGTCAGTAGCTTCAAACATTTCTGGTATATGAAAAACATGTTTTTCAATGGCAAAAATCAATGAATATTGTAAATGCACAAACAGTAATATCTCCACATTGCACGGTGCAATTCTGAAATTTTTAGCTTTTTCCTGTTAATCCTAGCATGATAAAGAAGATTCAAAGAGAGTGAGATGCCAGCTCCTTTCATTCAGTCAGTAGCTTCAAACATTTCTGGTATATGAAAAACATGTTTTTCAATGGCAAAAATCAATGAATATTGTAAATGCACAAACAGTAATATCTCCACATTGCAAGGTGCAATTCTGAAATTTTTTGCTTTTTCCTGCTAATCCTAGCATGATAAAGAAGATTCAAAGAGAGTGAGATGCCAGCTCCTTTCATTCAGTCAGTAGCTTCAAACATTTCTGGTATTTGAAAAACATGTTTTTCAATGGCAAAAATCAATGAATATTGTAAATGCACAAACAGTAATATCTCCACATTGCACGGTGCAATTATGAAATTTTTAGCTTTTTCCTGTTAATCCTAGCATGATAAAGAAGATTCAAAGAGAGTGAGATGCCAGCTCCTTTCATTCAGTCAGTAGCTTCAAACATTTCTGGTATATGAAAAACATGTTTTTCAATGGCAAAAATCAATGAATATTGTAAATGCACAAACAGTAATATCTCCACATTGCAAGGTGCAATTCTGAAATTTTTTGCTTTTTCCTGCTAATCCTAGCATGATAAAGAAGATTCAAAGAGAGTGAGATGCCAGCTCCTTTCATTCAGTCAGTAGCTTCAAACATTTCTGGTATATGAAAAACATGTTTTTCAATGGCAAAAATCAATGAATATTGTAAATGCACAAACAGTAATATCTCAACATTGCACGGTGCAATTCTGAAATTTTTAGCTTTTTCCTGTTAATCCTAGCATGATAAAGAAGATTCAAAGAGAGTGAGATGCCAGCTCCTTTCATTCAGTCAGTAGCCTCAAACATTTCTGGTATATGAAAAACATGTTTTTCAATGGCAAAAATCAATGAATATTGTAAATGCACAAACAGTAATATCTCCACATTGCAAGGTGCAATTCTGAAATTTTTTGCTTTTTCCTGTTAATCCTAGCATGATAAAGAAGATTCAAAGAGAGTGAGATGCCAGCTCCTTTCATTCAGTCAGTAGCTTCAAACATTTCTGGTATATGAAAAACATGTTTTTCAATGGCAAAAATCAATGAATATTGTAAATGCACAAACAGTAATATCTCCACATTGCAAGGTGCAATTCTGAAATTTTTTGCTTTTTCCTGCTAATCCTAGCATGATAAAGAAGATTCAAAGAGAGTGAGATGCCAGCTCCTTTCATTGTCAGTAGCTTCAAACATTTCTGGTATATGAAAAACATGTTTTTCAATGGCAAAAATCAATGAATATTGTAAATGCACAAACAGTAATATCTCCACATTGCACGGTGCAATTCTGAAATTTTTAGCTTTTTCCTGTTAATCCTAGCATGATAAAGAAGATTCAAAGAGAGTGAGATGCCAGCTCCTTTCATTCAGTCAGTAGCTTCAAACATTTCTGGTATATGAAAAACATGTTTTTCAATGGCAAAAATCAATGAATATTGTAAATGCACAAACAATAATATCTCCACATTGCAAGGTGCAATTCTGAAATTTTTTGCTTTTTCCTGCTAATCCTAGCATGATAAAGAAGATTCAAAGAGAGTGAGATGCCAGCTCCTTTCATTCAGTCAGTAGCTTCAAACATTTCTGGTATATGAAAAACATGTTTTTCAATGGCAAAAATCAATGAATATTGTAAATGCACAAACAGTAATATCTCCACATTGCACGGTGCAATTATGAAATTTTTAGCTTTTTCCTGTTAATCCTAGCATGATAAAGAAGATTCAAAGAGAGTGAGATGCCAGCTCCTTTCATTCAGTCAGTAGCTTCAAACATTTCTGGTATATGAAAAACATGTTTTTCAATGGCAAAAATCAATGAATATTGTAAATGCACAAACAGTAATAACTCCACATTGCAAGGTGCAATTCTGAAATTTTTTGCTTTTTCCTGCTAATCCTAGCATGATAAAGAAGATTCAAAGAGAGTGAGATGCCAGCTCCTTTCATTCAGTCAGTAGCTTCAAACATTTCTGGTATATGAAAAACATGTTTTTCAATGGCAAAAATCAATGAATATTGTAAATGCACAAACAGTAATATCTCAACATTGCACGGTGCAATTCTGAAATTTTTAGCTTTTTCCTGTTAATCCTAGCATGATAAAGAAGATTCAAAGAGAGTGAGATGCCAGCTCCTTTCATTCAGTCAGTAGCTTCAAACATTTCTGGTATATGAAAAACGTTTTTCAATGGCAAAAATCAATGAATATTGTAAATGCACAAACAGTAATATCTCCACATTGCAAGGTGCAATTCTGAAATTTTTTGCTTTTTCCTGTTAATCCTAGCATGATAAAGAAGATTCAAAGAGAGTGAGATGCCAGCTCCTTTCATTCAGTCAGTAGCTTCAAACATTTCTGGTATATGAAAAACATGTTTTTCAATGGCAAAAATCAATGAATATTGTAAATGCACAAACAGTAATATCTCCACATTGCAAGGTGCAATTCTGAAATTTTTTGCTTTTTCCTGCTAATCCTAGCATGATAAAGAAGATTCAAAGAGAGTGAGATGCCAGCTCCTTTCATTCAGTCAGTAGCTTCAAACATTTCTGGTATATGAAAAACATGTTTTTCAATGGCAAAAATCAATGAATATTGTAAATGCACAAACAGTAATATCTCCACATTGCACGGTGCAATTCTGAAATTTTTAGCTTTTTCCTGTTAATCCTAGCATGATAAAGAAGATTCAAAGAGAGTGAGATGCCAGCTCCTTTCATTCAGTCAGTAGCTTCAAACATTTCTGGTATATGAAAAACATGTTTTTCAATGGCAAAAATCAATGAATATTGTAAATGCACAAACAGTAATATCTCCACATTGCAAGGTGCAATTCTGAAATTTTTTGCTTTTTCCTGCTAATCCTAGCATGATAAAGAAGATTCAAAGAGAGTGAGATGCCAGCTCCTTTCATTCAGTCAGTAGCTTCAAACATTTCTGGTATATGAAAAACATGTTTTTCAATGGCAAAAATCAATGAATATTGTAAATGCACAAACAGTAATATCTCCACATTGCACGGTGCAATTCTGAAATTTTTAGCTTTTTCCTGTTAATCCTAGCATGATAAAGAAGATTCAAAGAGAGTGAGATGCCAGCTCCTTTCATTCAGTCAGTAGCTTCAAACATTTCTGGTATATGAAAAACATGTTTTTCAATGGCAAAAATCAATGAATATTGTAAATGCACAAACAGTAATATCTCCACATTGCAAGGTGCAATTCTGAAATTCTTTGCTTTTTCCTGTTAATCCTAGCATGATAAAGAAGATTCAAAGAGAGTGAGATGCCAGCTCCTTTCATTCAGTCAGTAGCTTCAAACATTTCTGGTATATGAAAAACATGTTTTTCAATGGCAAAAATCAATGAATATTGTAAATGCACAAACAGTAATATCTCCACATTGCAAGGTGCAATTCTGAAATTTTTTGCTTTTTCCTGCTAATCCTAGCATGATAAAGAAGATTCAAAGAGAGTGAGATGCCAGCTCCTTTCATTCAGTCAGTAGCTTCAAACATTTCTGGTATATGAAAAACATGTTTTTCAATGGCAAAAATCAATGAATATTGTAAATGCACAAACAGTAATATCTCCACATTGCAAGGTGCAATTCTGAAATTTTTTGCTTTTTCCTGCTAATCCTAGCATGATAAAGAAGATTCAGAGTGAGATGCCAGCTCCTTTCATTCAGTCAGTAGCTTCAAACATTTCTGGTATATGAAAAACATGTTTTTCAATGGCAAAAATCAATGAATATTGTAAATGCACAAACAGTAATATCTCCACATTGCACGGTGCAATTCTGAAATTTTTAGCTTTTTCCTGTTAATCCTAGCATGATAAAGAAGATTCAAAGAGAGTGAGATGCCAGCTCCTTTCATTCAGTCAGTAGCCTCAAACATTTCTGGTATATGAAAAACATGTTTTTCAATGGCAAAAATCAATGAATATTGTAAATGCACAAACAGTAATATCTCCACATTGCAAGGTGCAATTCTGAAATTTTTTGCTTTTTCCTGTTAATCCTAGCATGATAAAGAAGATTCAAAGAGAGTGAGATGCCAGCTCCTTTCATTCAGTCAGTAGCTTCAAACATTTCTGGTATATGAAAAACATGTTTTTCAATGGCAAAAATCAATGAATATTGTAAATGCACAAACAGTAATATCTCCACATTGCAAGGTGCAATTCTGAAATTTTTTGCTTTTTCCTGCTAATCCTAGCATGATAAAGAAGATTCAAAGAGAGTGAGATGCCAGCTCCTTTCATTCAGTCAGTAGCTTCAAACATTTCTGGTATATGAAAAACATGTTTTTCAATGGCAAAAATCAATGAATATTGTAAATGCACAAACAGTAATATCTCCACATTGCACGGTGCAATTCTGAAATTTTTAGCTTTTTCCTGTTAATCCTAGCATGATAAAGAAGATTCAAAGAGAGTGAGATGCCAGCTCCTTTCATTCAGTCAGTAGCTTCAAACATTTCTGGTATATGAAAAACATGTTTTTCAATGGCAAAAATCAATGAATATTGTAAATGCACAAACAGTAATTTCTCCGCATTGCAAGGTGCAATTCTGAAATTTTTTGCTTTTTCCTGCTCCTCTTAGCATGATAAAGAAGATTCAAAGAGAGTGAGATGCCAGCTCCTTTCATTCAGTCAGTAGCTTCAATCATTTCTGGACGTTTTTCAATGGCAAAAATCAATGAATATTGTAAATGCACAAACAGTAATTTCTCCGCATTGCAAGGTGCAATTCTGAAATTTTTTCCTTTTTCCTGCTCCTCTTAGCATGATAAAGAAGATTCAAAGAGAGTGAGATGCCAGCTCCTTTCATTCAGTCAGTAGCTTCAATCATTTCTGGTATATGAATAACATGATGTTTTTCAATGGCAAAAATCAATGAATATTGTAAATGCACAAACAGTAATTTCTCCGCATTGCAAGGTGCAATTCTGAAATTTTTTGCTTTTTCCTGCTCCTCTTAGCATGATAAAGAAGATTCAAAGAGAGTGAGATGCCAGCTCCTTTAATTCAGTCAGTAGCTTCAATCATTTCTGGACGTTTTTCAATGGCAAAAATCAATGAATATTGTAAATGCACAAACAGTAATTTCTCCGCATTGCAAGGTGCAATTCTGAAATTTTTTGCTTTTTCCTGCTCCTCTTAGCATGATAAAGAAGATTCAAAGAGAGTGAGATGCCAGCTCCTTTCATTCAGTCAGTAGCTTCAAACATTTCTGGAATATGAATAACATGATGTTTTTCAATGGCAAAAATCAATGAATATTGTAAATGCACAAACAGTAATTTCTCCGCATTGCAAGGTGCAATTCTGAAATTTTTTGCTTTTTCCTGCTCCTCTTAGCATGATAAAGAAGATTCAAAGAGAGTGAGATGCCAGCTCCTTTCATTCAGTCAGTAGCTTCAATCATTTCTGGACGTTTTTCAATGGCAAAAATCAATGAATATTGTAAATGCACAAACAGTAATTTCTCCGCATTGCAAGGTGCAATTCTGAAATTTTTTGCTTTTTCCTGCTCCTCTTAGCATGATAAAGAAGATTCAAAGAGAATGAGATGCCAGCTCCTTTCATTCAGTCAGTAGCTTCAATCATTTCTGGACGTTTTTCAACGGCAAAAATCAATGAATATTGTAAATGCACAAACAGTAATTTCTCCGCATTGCAAGGTGCAATTCTGAAATTTTTTGCTTTTTCCTGCTCCTCTTAGCATGATAAAGAAGATTCAAAGAGAGTGAGATGCCAGCTCCTTTCATTCAGTCAGTAGCTTCAATCATTTCTGGACGTTTTTCAATAGCAAAAATCAATGAATATTGTAAATGCACAAACAGGAATTTCTCCGCATTGCAAGGTGCAATTCTGAAATTTTTTGCTTTTTCCTGCTCCTCTTAGCATGATAAAGAAGATTCAAAGAGAGTGAGATGCCAGCTCCTTTAATTCAGTCAGTAGCTTCAATCATTTCTGGACGTTTTTCAATGGCAAAAATCAATGAATATTGTAAATGCACAAACAGTAATTTCTCCGCATTGCAAGGTGCAATTCTGAAATTTTTTGCTTTTTCCTGCTCCTCTTAGCATGATAAAGAAGATTCAAAGAGAGTGAGATGCCAGCTCCTTTCATTCAGTCAGTAGCTTCAAACATTTCTGGAATATGAATAACATGATGTTTTTCAATGGCAAAAATCAATGAATATTGTAAATGCACAAACAGTAATTTCTCCGCATTGCAAGGTGCAATTCTGAAATTTTTTGCTTTTTCCTGCTCCTCTTAGCATGATAAAGAAGATTCAAAGAGAGTGAGATGCCAGCTCCTTTCATTCAGTCAGTAGCTTCAA
This sequence comes from Phyllobates terribilis, assembly GCF_046119375.1. Classification (NCBI taxonomy): domain Eukaryota; kingdom Metazoa; phylum Chordata; class Amphibia; order Anura; family Dendrobatidae; genus Phyllobates; species Phyllobates terribilis. Next base: position 134,707 of record NW_027364738.1, read on the forward strand.
TCATTTCTGGACGTTTTTCAATGGCAAAAATCAATGAATATTGTAAATGCACAAACAGTAATTTCTCCGCATTGCAAGGTGCAATTCTGAAATTTTTTGCTTTTTCCTGCTCCTCTTAGCATGATAAAGAAGATTCAAAGAGAATGAGATGCCAGCTCCTTTCATTCAGTCAGTAGCTTCAATCATTTCTGGACGTTTTTCAACGGCAAAAATCAATGAATATTGTAAATGCACAAACAGTAATTTCTCCGCATTGCAAGGTGCAATTCTGAAATTTTTTGCTTTTTCCTGCTCCTCTTAGCATGATAAAGAAGACTCAAAGAGAGTGAGATGCCAGCTCCTTTCATTCAGTCAGTAGCTTCAATCATTTCTGGACGTTTTTCAATGGCAAAAATCAATGAATATTGTAAATGCACAAGCAGTAATTTCTCCGCATTGCAAGGTGCAATTCTGAAATTTTTTGCTTTTTCCTGCTCCTCTTAGCATGATAAAGAAGATTCAAAGAGAGTGAGATGCCAGCTCCTTTCATTCAGTCAGTAGCTTCAATCATTTCTGGACGTTTTTCAATGGCAAAAATCAATGAATATTGTAAATGCACAAACAGTAATTTCTCCGCATTGCAAGGTGCAATTCTGAAATGTTTTGCTTTTTCCTGCTCCTCTTAGCATGAAAAAGAAGATTCAAAGAGCGTGAGATGCCAGCTCCTTTCATTCAGTCAGTAGCTTCAATCATTTCTGGTATATGAATAACATGATGTTTTTCAATGGTAAAAAGCAATGAATATTGTAAATGCACAAACAGTAATTTCTCCGCATTGGAAGGTGCAATTCTGAATTTTTTTGCTTTTTCCTGCTCCTCTTAGCATGATAAAGAAGATTCAAAGAGAGTGAGATGCCAGCTCCTTTCATTCAGTCAGTAGCTTCAATCATTTCTGGACGTTTTTCAATGGCAAAAATCAATGAATATTGTAAATGCACAAACAGTAATTTCTCCGCATTGCAAGGTGCAATTCTGAAATTTTTTGCTTTTTCCTGCTCCTCTTAGCATGATAAAGAAGATTCAAAGAGAGTGAGATGCCAGCTCCTTTCAGTCAGTAGCTTCAATCATTTCTGGACATTTTTCAATGGCAAAAATCAATGAATATTGTAAATGCACAAACAGTAATTTCTCCGCATTGCAAGGTGCAATTCTGAAATTTTTTGCTTTTTCCTGCTCCTCTTAGCATGATAAAGAAGATTCAAATAGAGTGAGATGCCAGCTCCTTTCATTCAGTCAGTAGCTTCAAACATTTCTGGTATATGAATAACATGATGTTTTTCAATGGCAAAAATCAATGAATATTGTAGATGCACAAACAGTAATTTCTCCGCATTGCAAGGTGCAATTCTGAAATTTTTTGCTTTTTCCTGCTCCTCTTAGCATGATAAAGAAGATTCAAAGAGACTGAGATGCCAGCTCCTTTCATTCAGTCAGTAGCTTCAATCATTTCTGGACGTTTTTCAATGGCAAAAATCAATGAATATTGTAAATGCACAAACAGTAATTTCTCCGTATTGCAAGGTGCAATTCTGAAATTTTTTGCTTTTTCCTGCTCCTCTTAGCATGATAAAGAAGATTCAAAGAGAGTGAGATGCCAGCTCCTTTCATTCAGTCAGTAGCTTCAATCATTTCTGGACGTTTTTCAATGGCAAAAATCAATGAATATTGTAAATGCACAAACAGTAATTTCTCCGCATTGCAAGGTGCAATTCTGAAATTTTTTGCTTTTTCCTGCTCCTCTTAGCATGATAAAGAAGATTCAAAGAGAGTGAGATGCCAGCTCCTTTCATTCAGTCAGTAGCTTCAATCATTTCTGGTATATGAATAACATGATGTTTTTCAATGGCAAAAATCAATGAATATTGTAAATGCACAAACAGTAATTTCTCCGCATTGCAAGGTGCAATTCTGAAATTTTTTGCTTTTTCCTGCTCCTCTTAGCATGATAAAGAAGATTCAAAGAGAGTGAGATGCCAGCTCCTTTCATTCAGTCAGTAGCTTCAATCATTTCTGGACGTTTTTCAATGGCAAAAATCAATGAATATTGTAAATGCACAAACAGTAATTTCTCCGCATTGCAAGGTGCAATTCTGAAATTTTTTGCTTTTTCCTGCTCCTCTTAGCATGATAAAGAAGATTCAAAGAGAGTGAGATGCCAGCTCCTTTCATTCAGTCAGTAGCTTCAAACATTTCTGGTATATGAATAACATGATGTTTTTCAATGGCAAAAATCAATGAATATTGTAAATGCACAAACAGTAATTTCTTCGCATTGCAAGGTGCAATTCTGAAATTTTTTGCTTTTTCCTGCTCCTCTTAGCATGATAAAGAAGATTCAAAGAGAGTGAGATGCCAGCTCCTTTCATTCAGTCAGTAGCTTCAAACATTTCTGGTATATGAATAACATGATGTTTTTCAATGGCAAAAATCAATGAATATTGTAAATGCACAAACAGTAATTTCTCCGCATTGCAAGGTGCAATTCTGAAATTTTTGCTTTTTCCTGCTCCTCTTAGCATGATAAAGAAGATTCAAAGAGAGTGAGATGCCAGCTCCTTTCATTCAGTCAGTAGCTTCAATCATTTCTGGACGTTTTTCAATGGCAAAAATCAATGAATATTGTAAATGCACAAACAGTAATTTCTCCGCATTGCAAGGTGCAATTCTGAAATTTTTTGCTTTTTCCTGCTCCTCTTAGCATGATAAAGAAGATTCAAAGAGAGTGAGATGCCAGCTCCTTTCATTCAGTCAGTAGCTTCAATCATTTCTGGACGTTTTTCAATGGCAAAAATCAATGAATATTGTAAATGCACAAACAGTAATTTCTCCACATTGCAAGGTGCAATTCTGAAATTTTTTGCTTTTTCCTGCTCCTCTTAGTATGATAAAGAAGATTCAAAGAGAGTGAGATGCCAGCTCCTTTCATTCAGTCAGTAGCTTCAAACATTTCTGGTATATGAATAACATGATGTTTTTCAATGGCAAAAATCAATGAATATTGTAAATGCACAAACAGTAATTTCTCCGCATTGCAAGGTGCAATTCTGAAATTTTTTGCTTTTTCCTGCTCCTCTTAGCATGATAAAGAAGATTCAAAGAGAGTGAGATGCCAGCTCCTTTCATTCAGTCAGTAGCTTCAATCATTTCTGGTATATGAATAACATGATGTTTTTCAATGGCAAAAATTAATGAATATTGTAAATGCACAAACAGTAATATCTCCGCATTGCAAGGTGCAATTCTGAAATTTTTTGCTTTTTCCTGCTCCTCTTAGCATGATAAAGAAGATTCAAAGAGAGTGAGATGCCAGCTCCTTTCATTCAGTCAGTAGCTTCAATCATTTCTGGACGTTTTTCAATGGCAAAAATCAATGAATATTGTAAATGCACAAACAGTAATTTCTCCGCATTGAAGGTGCAATTCTGAAATTTTTTGCTTTTTCCTGCTCCTCTTAGCATGATAAAGAAGATTCAAAGAGAGTGAGATGCCAGCTCCTTTCATTCAGTCAGTAGCTTCAAACATTTCTGGTATATGAATAACATGATGTTTTTCAATGGCAAAAATCAATGAATATTGTAAATGCACAAACAGTAATTTCTCCGCATTGCAAGGTGCAATTCTGAAATTTTTTGCTTTTTCCTGCTCCTCTTAGCATGATAAAGAAGATTCAAAGAAAGTGAGATGAGAGCTCCTTTCATTCAGTCAGTAGCTTCAATCATTTCTGGACGTTTTTCAATGGCAAAAATCAATGAATATTGTAAATGCACAAACAGTAATTTCTCCGCATTGCAAGGTGCAATTCTGAAATGTTTTGCTTTTTCCTGCTCCTCTTAGCATGATAAAGAAGATTCAGAGAGTGAGATGCCAGCTCCTTTCATTCAGTCAGTAGCTTCAATCATTTCTGGACGTTTTTCAATGGCAAAAATCAATGAATATTGTAAATGCACAAACAGTAATTTCTCCGCATTGCAAGGTGCAATTCTGAAATTTTTTGCTTTTTCCTGCTCCTCTTAGCATGATAAAGAAGATTCAAAGAGAGTGATATGCCAGCTCCTTTCATTCAGTCAGTAGCTTCAATCATTTCTGGTATATGAATAACATGATGTTTTTCAATGGCAAAAATCAATGAATATTGTAAATGCACAAACAGTAATTTCTCCGCATTGCAAGGTGCAATTCTGAAATTTTTTGCTTTTTCCTGCTCCTCTTAGCATGATAAAGAAGATTCAAAGAGAGTGAGATGCCAGCTCCTTTCATTCAGTCAGTAGCTTCAATCATTTCTGGACGTTTTTCAATGGCAAAAATCAATGAATATTGTAAATGCACAAACAGTAATTTCTCCGCATTGCAAGGTGCAATTCTGAAATTTTTTGCTTTTTCCTGCTCCTCTTAGCATGGTAAAGAAGACTCAAAGAGAGTGAGATGCCAGCTCCTTTCATTCAGTCAGTAGCTTCAATCATTTCTGGACGTTTTTCAACGGCAAAAATCAATGAATATTGTAGATGCACAAACAGTAATTTCTCCGCATTGCAAGGTGCAATTCTGAAATTTTTTGCTTTTTCCTGCTCCTCTTAGCATGATAAAGAAGATTCAAAGAGACTGAGATGCCAGCTCCTTTCATTCAGTCAGTAGCTTCAATCATTTCTGGACGTTTTTCAATGGCAAAAATCAATGAATATTGTAAATGCACAAACAGTAATTTCTCCGCATTGCAAGGTGCAATTCTGAAATTTTTTGCTTTTTCCTGCTCCTCTTAGCATGATAAAGAAGATTCAAAGAGAGTGAGATGCCAGCTCCTTTCATTCAGTCAGTAGCTTCAATCATTTCTGGATGTTTTTCAATGGCAAAAATCAATGAATATTGTAAATGCACAAACAGTAATTTCTCCGCATTGCAAGGTGCAATTCTGAAATTTTTTGCTTTTTCCTGCTCCTCTTAGCATGATAAAGAAGATTCAAAGAGAGTGAGATGCCAGCTCCTTTCATTCAGTCAGTAGCTTCAATCATTTCTGGACGTTTTTCAATGGCAAAAATCAATGAATATTGTAAATGCACAAACAGTAATTTCTCCGCATTGCAAGGTGCAATTCTGAAATTTTTTGCTTTTTCCTGCTCCTCTTAGCATGATAAAGAAGATTCAAAGAGAGTGAGATGCCAGCTCCTTTCATTCAGTCAGTAGCTTCAAACATTTCTGGTATATGAAAAACATGTTTTTCAATGGCAAAAATCAATGAATATTGTAAATGCACAAACAGTAATATCTCCACATTGCACGGTGCAATTCTGAAATTTTTAGCTTTTTCCTGTTAATCCTAGCATGATAAAGAAGATTCAAAGAGAGTGAGATGCCAGCTCCTTTCATTCAGTCAGTAGCTTCAAACATTTCTGGTATATGAAAAACATGTTTTTCAATGGCAAAAATCAATGAATATTGTAAATGCACAAACAGTAATATCTCCACATTGCAAGGTGCAATTCTGAAATTTTTTGCTTTTTCCTGCTAATCCTAGCATGATAAAGAAGATTCAAAGAGAGTGAGATGCCAGCTCCTTTCATTCAGTCAGTAGCTTCAAACATTTCTGGTATATGAAAAACATGTTTTTCAATGGCAAAAATCAATGAATATTGTAAATGCACAAACAGTAATATCTCCACATTGCACGGTGCAATTCTGAAATTTTTAGCTTTTTCCTGTTAATCCTAGCATGATAAAGAAGATTCAAAGAGAGTGAGATGCCAGCTCCTTTCAGTCAGTAGCTTCAAACATTTCTGGTATATGAAAAACATGTTTTTCAATGGCAAAAATCAATGAATATTGTAAATGCACAAACAGTAATATCTCCACATTGCAAGGTGCAATTCTGAAATTTTTTGCTTTTTCCTGCTAATCCTAGCATGATAAAGAAGATTCAGAGTGAGATGCCAGCTCCTTTCATTCAGTCAGTAGCTTCAAACATTTCTGGTATATGAAAAACATGTTTTTCAATGGCAAAAATCAATGAATATTGTAAATGCACAAACAGTAATATCTCCACATTGCACGGTGCAATTCTGAAATTTTTAGCTTTTTCCTGTTAATCCTAGCATGATAAAGAAGATTCAAAGAGAGTGAGATGCCAGCTCCTTTCATTCAGTCAGTAGCCTCAAACATTTCTGGTATATGAAAAACATGTTTTTCAATGGCAAAAATCAATGAATATTGTAAATGCACAAACAGTAATATCTCCACATTGCAAGGTGCAATTCTGAAATTTTTTGCTTTTTCCTGTTAATCCTAGCATGATAAAGAAGATTCAAAGAGAGTGAGATGCCAGCTCCTTTCATTCAGTCAGTAGCTTCAAACATTTCTGGTATATGAAAAACATGTTTTTCAATGGCAAAAATCAATGAATATTGTAAATGCACAAACAGTAATATCTCCACATTGCAAGGTGCAATTCTGAAATTTTTTGCTTTTTCCTGCTAATCCTAGCATGATAAAGAAGATTCAAAGAGAGTGAGATGCCAGCTCCTTTCATTCAGTCAGTAGCTTCAAACATTTCTGGTATATGAAAAACATGTTTTTCAATGGCAAAAATCAATGAATATTGTAAATGCACAAACAGTAATATCTCCACATTGCACGGTGCAATTCTGAAATTTTTAGCTTTTTCCTGTTAATCCTAGCATGATAAAGAAGATTCAAAGAGAGTGAGATGCCAGCTCCTTTCATTCAGTCAGTAGCTTCAAACATTTCTGGTATATGAAAAACATGTTTTTCAATGGCAAAAATCAATGAATATTGTAAATGCACAAACAGTAATTTCTCCGCATTGCAAGGTGCAATTCTGAAATTTTTTGCTTTTTCCTGCTCCTCTTAGCATGATAAAGAAGATTCAAAGAGAGTGAGATGCCAGCTCCTTTCATTCAGTCAGTAGCTTCAATCATTTCTGGACGTTTTTCAATGGCAAAAATCAATGAATATTGTAAATGCACAAACAGTAATTTCTCCGCATTGCAAGGTGCAATTCTGAAATTTTTTCCTTTTTCCTGCTCCTCTTAGCATGATAAAGAAGATTCAAAGAGAGTGAGATGCCAGCTCCTTTCATTCAGTCAGTAGCTTCAATCATTTCTGGTATATGAATAACATGATGTTTTTCAATGGCAAAAATCAATGAATATTGTAAATGCACAAACAGTAATTTCTCCGCATTGCAAGGTGCAATTCTGAAATTTTTTGCTTTTTCCTGCTCCTCTTAGCATGATAAAGAAGATTCAAAGAGAGTGAGATGCCAGCTCCTTTAATTCAGTCAGTAGCTTCAATCATTTCTGGACGTTTTTCAATGGCAAAAATCAATGAATATTGTAAATGCACAAACAGTAATTTCTCCGCATTGCAAGGTGCAATTCTGAAATTTTTTGCTTTTTCCTGCTCCTCTTAGCATGATAAAGAAGATTCAAAGAGAGTGAGATGCCAGCTCCTTTCATTCAGTCAGTAGCTTCAAACATTTCTGGAATATGAATAACATGATGTTTTTCAATGGCAAAAATCAATGAATATTGTAAATGCACAAACAGTAATTTCTCCGCATTGCAAGGTGCAATTCTGAAATTTTTTGCTTTTTCCTGCTCCTCTTAGCATGATAAAGAAGATTCAAAGAGAGTGAGATGCCAGCTCCTTTCATTCAGTCAGTAGCTTCAATCATTTCTGGACGTTTTTCAATGGCAAAAATCAATGAATATTGTAAATGCACAAACAGTAATTTCTCCGCATTGCAAGGTGCAATTCTGAAATTTTTTGCTTTTTCCTGCTCCTCTTAGCATGATAAAGAAGATTCAAAGAGAATGAGATGCCAGCTCCTTTCATTCAGTCAGTAGCTTCAATCATTTCTGGACGTTTTTCAACGGCAAAAATCAATGAATATTGTAAATGCACAAACAGTAATTTCTCCGCATTGCAAGGTGCAATTCTGAAATTTTTTGCTTTTTCCTGCTCCTCTTAGCATGATAAAGAAGATTCAAAGAGAGTGAGATGCCAGCTCCTTTCATTCAGTCAGTAGCTTCAATCATTTCTGGACGTTTTTCAATAGCAAAAATCAATGAATATTGTAAATGCACAAACAGTAATTTCTCCGCATTGCAAGGTGCAATTCTGAAATTTTTTGCTTTTTCCTGCTCCTCTTAGCATGATAAAGAAGATTCAAAGAGAGTGAGATGCCAGCTCCTTTAATTCAGTCAGTAGCTTCAATCATTTCTGGACGTTTTTCAATGGCAAAAATCAATGAATATTGTAAATGCACAAACAGTAATTTCTCCGCATTGCAAGGTGCAATTCTGAAATTTTTTGCTTTTTCCTGCTCCTCTTAGCATGATAAAGAAGATTCAAAGAGAGTGAGATGCCAGCTCCTTTCATTCAGTCAGTAGCTTCAAACATTTCTGGAATATGAATAACATGATGTTTTTCAATGGCAAAAATCAATGAATATTGTAAATGCACAAACAGTAATTTCTCCGCATTGCAAGGTGCAATTCTGAAATTTTTTGCTTTTTCCTGCTCCTCTTAGCATGATAAAGAAGATTCAAAGAGAGTGAGATGCCAGCTCCTTTCATTCAGTCAGTAGCTTCAATCATTTCTGGACGTTTTTCAATGGCAAAAATCAATGAATATTGTAAATGCACAAACAGTAATTTCTCCGCATTGCAAGGTGCAATTCTGAAATTTTTTGCTTTTTCCTGCTCCTCTTAGCATGATAAAGAAGATTCAAAGAGAATGAGATGCCAGCTCCTTTCATTCAGTCAGTAGCTTCAATCATTTCTGGACGTTTTTCAACGGCAAAAATCAATGAATATTGTAAATGCACAAACAGTAATTTCTCCGCATTGCAAGGTGCAATTCTGAAATTTTTTGCTTTTTCCTGCTCCTCTTAGCATGATAAAGAAGATTCAAAGAGAGTGAGATGCCAGCTCCTTTCATTCAGTCAGTAGCTTCAATCATTTCTGGACGTTTTTCAATAGCAAAAATCAATGAATATTGTAAATGCACAAACAGTAATTTCTCCGCATTGCAAGGTGCAATTCTGAAATTTTTTGCTTTTTCCTGCTCCTCTTAGCATGATAAAGAAGATTCAAAGAGAGTGAGATGCCAGCTCCTTTCATTCAGTCAGTAGCTTTAATCATTTCTGGACGTTTTTCAATGGCAAAAATCAATGAATATTGTAAATGCACAAACAGTAATTTCTCCGCATTGCAAGGTGCAATTCTGAAATTTTTTGCTTTTTCCTGCTCCTCTTAGCATGATAAAGAAGACTCAAAGAGAGTGAGATGCCAGCTCCTTTCATTCAGTCAGTAGCTTCAATCATTTCTGGACGTTTTTCAATGGCAAAAATCAATGAATATTGTAAATGCACAAGCAGTAATTTCTCCGCATTGCAAGGTGCAATTCTGAAATTTTTTGCTTTTTCCTGCTCCTCTTAGCATGATAAAGAAGATTCAAAGAGAGTGAGATGCCAGCTCCTTTCATTCAGTCAGTAGCTTCAATCATTTCTGGACGTTTTTCAATGGCAAAAATCAATGAATATTGTAAATGCACAAACAGTAATTTCTCCGCATTGCAAGGTGCAATTCTGAAATGTTTTGCTTTTTCCTGCTCCTCTTAGCATGAAAAAGAAGATTCAAAGAGCGTGAGATGCCAGCTCCTTTCATTCAGTCAGTAGCTTCAATCATTTCTGGTATATGAATAACATGATGTTTTTCAATGGCAAAAAGCAATGAATATTGTAAATGCACAAACAGTAATTTCTCCGCATTGCAAGGTGCAATTCTGAATTTTTTTGCTTTTTCCTGCTCCTCTTAGCATGATAAAGAAGATTCAAAGAGAGTGAGATGCCAGCTCCTTTCAGTCAGTAGCTTCAATCATTTCTGGACATTTTTCAATGGCAAAAATCAATGAATATTGTAAATGCACAAACAGTAATTTCTCCGCATTGCAAGGTGCAATTCTGAAATTTTTTGCTTTTTCCTGCTCCTCTTAGCATGATAAAGAAGATTCAAAGAGACTGAGATGCCAGCTCCTTTCATTCAGTCAGTAGCTTCAATCATTTCTGGACGTTTTTCAATGGCAAAAATCAATGAATATTGTAAATGCACAAACAGTAATTTCTCCGTATTGCAAGGTGCAATTCTGAAATTTTTTGCTTTTTCCTGCTCCTCTTAGCATGATAAAGAAGATTCAAAGAGAGTGAGATGCCAGCTCCTTTCATTCAGTCAGTAGCTTCAATCATTTCTGGACGTTTTTCAATGGCAAAAATCAATGAATATTGTAAATGCACAAACAGTAATTTCTCCGCATTGCAAGGTGCAATTCTGAAATTTTTTGCTTTTTCCTGCTCCTCTTAGCATGATAAAGAAGATTCAAAGAGAGTGAGATGCCAGCTCCTTTCATTCAGTCAGTAGCTTCAATCATTTCTGGTATATGAATAACATGATGTTTTTCAATGGCAAAAATCAATGAATATTGTAAATGCACAAACAGTAATTTCTCCGCATTGCAAGGTGCAATTCTGAAATTTTTTGCTTTTTCCTGCTCCTCTTAGCATGATAAAGAAGATTCAAAGAGAGTGAGATGCCAGCTCCTTTCATTCAGTCAGTAGCTTCAATCATTTCTGGACGTTTTTCAATTGCAAAAATCAATGAATATTGTAAATGCACAAACAGTAATTTCTCCGCATTGCAAGGTGCAATTCTGAAATTTTTTGCTTTTTCCTGCTCCTCTTAGCATGATAAAGAAGATTCAAAGAGAGTGAGATGCCAGCTCCTTTCATTCAGTCAGTAGCTTCAAACATTTCTGGTATATGAATAACATGATGTTTTTCAATGGCAAAAATCAATGAATATTGTAAATGCACAAACAGTAATTTCTTCGCATTGCAAGGTGCAATTCTGAAATTTTTTGCTTTTTCCTGCTCCTCTTAGCATGATAAAGAAGATTCAAAGAGAGTGAGATGCCAGCTCCTTTCATTCAGTCAGTAGCTTCAAACATTTCTGGTATATGAATAACATGATGTTTTTCAATGGCAAAAATCAATGAATATTGTAAATGCACAAACAGTAATTTCTCCGCATTGCAAGGTGCAATTCTGAAATTTTTGCTTTTTCCTGCTCCTCTTAGCATGATAAAGAAGATTCAAAGAGAGTGAGATGCCAGCTCCTTTCATTCAGTCAGTAGCTTCAATCATTTCTGGACGTTTTTCAATGGCAAAAATCAATGAATATTGTAAATGCACAAACAGTAATTTCTCCGCATTGCAAGGTGCAATTCTGAAATTTTTTGCTTTTTCCTGCTCCTCTTAGCATGATAAAGAAGATTCAAAGAGAGTGAGATGCCAGCTCCTTTCATTCAGTCAGTAGCTTCAATCATTTCTGGACGTTTTTCAATGGCAAAAATCAATGAATATTGTAAATGCACAAACAGTAATTTCTCCGCATTGCAAGGTGCAATTCTGAAATTTTTTGCTTTTTCCTGCTCCTCTTAGTATGATAAAGAAGATTCAAAGAGAGTGAGATGCCAGCTCCTTTCATTCAGTCAGTAGCTTCAAACATTTCTGGTATATGAATAACATGATGTTTTTCAATGGCAAAAATCAATGAATATTGTAAATGCACAAACAGTAATTTCTCCGCATTGCAAGGTGCAATTCTGAAATTTTTTGCTTTTTCCTGCTCCTCTTAGCATGATAAAGAAGATTCAAAGAGAGTGAGATGCCAGCTCCTTTCATTCAGTCAGTAGCTTCAATCATTTCTGGTATATGAATAACATGATGTTTTTCAATGGCAAAAATTAATGAATATTGTAAATGCACAAACAGTAATATCTCCGCATTGCAAGGTGCAATTCTGAAATTTTTTGCTTTTTCCTGCTCCTCTTAGCATGATAAAGAAGATTCAAAGAGAGTGAGATGCCAGCTCCTTTCATTCAGTCAGTAGCTTCAATCATTTCTGGACGTTTTTCAATGGCAAAAATCAATGAATATTGTAAATGCACAAACAGTAATTTCTCCGCATTGAAGGTGCAATTCTGAAATTTTTTGCTTTTTCCTGCTCCTCTTAGCATGATAAAGAAGATTCAAAGAGAGTGAGATGCCAGCTCCTTTCATTCAGTCAGTAGCTTCAAACATTTCTGGTATATGAATAACATGATGTTTTTCAATGGCAAAAATCAATGAATATTGTAAATGCACAAACAGTAATTTCTCCGCATTGCAAGGTGCAATTCTGAAATTTTTTGCTTTTTCCTGCTCCTCTTAGCATGATAAAGAAGATTCAAAGAAAGTGAGATGAGAGCTCCTTTCATTCAGTCAGTAGCTTCAATCATTTCTGGACGTTTTTCAATGGCAAAAATCAATGAATATTGTAAATGCACAAACAGTAATTTCTCCGCATTGCAAGGTGCAATTCTGAAATGTTTTGCTTTTTCCTGCTCCTCTTAGCATGATAAAGAAGATTCAGAGAGTGAGATGCCAGCTCCTTTCATTCAGTCAGTAGCTTCAATCATTTCTGGACGTTTTTCAATGGCAAAAATCAATGAATATTGTAAATGCACAAACAGTAATTTCTCCGCATTGCAAGGTGCAATTCTGAAATTTTTTGCTTTTTCCTGCTCCTCTTAGCATGATAAAGAAGATTCAAAGAGAGTGATATGCCAGCTCCTTTCATTCAGTCAGTAGCTTCAATCATTTCTGGTATATGAATAACATGATGTTTTTCAATGGCAAAAATCAATGAATATTGTAAATGCACAAACAGTAATTTCTCCGCATTGCAAGGTGCAATTCTGAAATTTTTTGCTTTTTCCTGCTCCTCTTAGCATGATAAAGAAGATTCAAAGAGAGTGAGATGCCAGCTCCTTTCATTCAGTCAGTAGCTTCAATCATTTCTGGACGTTTTTCAATGGCAAAAATCAATGAATATTGTAAATGCACAAACAGTAATTTCTCCGCATTGCAAGGTGCAATTCTGAAATTTTTTGCTTTTTCCTGCTCCTCTTAGCATGGTAAAGAAGACTCAAAGAGAGTGAGATGCCAGCTCCTTTCATTCAGTCAGTAGCTTCAATCATTTCTGGACGTTTTTCAACGGCAAAAATCAATGAATATTGTAGATGCACAAACAGTAATTTCTCCGCATTGCAAGGTGCAATTCTGAAATTTTTTGCTTTTTCCTGCTCCTCTTAGCATGATAAAGAAGATTCAAAGAGACTGAGATGCCAGCTCCTTTCATTCAGTCAGTAGCTTCAATCATTTCTGGACGTTTTTCAATGGCAAAAATCAATGAATATTGTAAATGCACAAACAGTAATTTCTCCGCATTGCAAGGTGCAATTCTGAAATTTTTTGCTTTTTCCTGCTCCTCTTAGCATGATAAAGAAGATTCAAAGAGAGTGAGATGCCAGCTCCTTTCATTCAGTCAGTAGCTTCAATCATTTCTGGATGTTTTTCAATGGCAAAAATCAATGAATATTGTAAATGCACAAACAGTAATTTCTCCGCATTGCAAGGTGCAATTCTGAAATTTTTTGCTTTTTCCTGCTCCTCTTAGCATGATAAAGAAGATTCAAAGAGAGTGAGATGCCAGCTCCTTTCATTCAGTCAGTAGCTTCAATCATTTCTGGACGTTTTTCAATGGCAAAAATCAATGAATATTGTAAATGCACAAACAGTAATTTCTCCGCATTGCAAGGTGCAATTCTGAAATTTTTTGCTTTTTCCTGCTCCTCTTAGCATGATAAAGAAGATTCAAAGAGAGTGAGATGCCAGCTCCTTTCATTCAGTCAGTAGCTTCAAACATTTCTGGTATATGAAAAACATGTTTTTCAATGGCAAAAATCAATGAATATTGTAAATGCACAAACAGTAATATCTCCACATTGCACGGTGCAATTCTGAAATTTTTAGCTTTTTCCTGTTAATCCTAGCATGATAAAGAAGATTCAAAGAGAGTGAGATGCCAGCTCCTTTCATTCAGTCAGTAGCTTCAAACATTTCTGGTATATGAAAAACATGTTTTTCAATGGCAAAAATCAATGAATATTGTAAATGCACAAACAGTAATATCTCCACATTGCAAGGTGCAATTCTGAAATTTTTTGCTTTTTCCTGCTAATCCTAGCATGATAAAGAAGATTCAAAGAGAGTGAGATGCCAGCTCCTTTCATTCAGTCAGTAGCTTCAAACATTTCTGGTATATGAAAAACATGTTTTTCAATGGCAAAAATCAATGAATATTGTAAATGCACAAACAGTAATATCTCCACATTGCACGGTGCAATTATGAAATTTTTAGCTTTTTCCTGTTAATCCTAGCATGATAAAGAAGATTCAAAGAGAGTGAGATGCCAGCTCCTTTCATTCAGTCAGTAGCTTCAATCATTTCTGGACGTTTTTCAATGGCAAAAATCAATGAATATTGTAAATGCACAAACAGTAATTTCTCCGCATTGCAAGGTGCAATTCTGAAATTTTTTGCTTTTTCCTGCTCCTCTTAGCATGATAAAGAAGATTCAAAGAGAATGAGATGCCAGCTCCTTTCATTCAGTCAGTAGCTTCAATCATTTCTGGACGTTTTTCAACGGCAAAAATCAATGAATATTGTAAATGCACAAACAGTAATTTCTCCGCATTGCAAGGTGCAATTCTGAAATTTTTTGCTTTTTCCTGCTCCTCTTAGCATGATAAAGAAGATTCAAAGAGAGTGAGATGCCAGCTCCTTTCATTCAGTCAGTAGCTTCAATCATTTCTGGACGTTTTTCAATAGCAAAAATCAATGAATATTGTAAATGCACAAACAGTAATTTCTCCGCATTGCAAGGTGCAATTCTGAAATTTTTTGCTTTTTCCTGCTCCTCTTAGCATGATAAAGAAGATTCAAAGAGAGTGAGATGCCAGCTCCTTTAATTCAGTCAGTAGCTTCAATCATTTCTGGACGTTTTTCAATGGCAAAAATCAATGAATATTGTAAATGCACAAACAGTAATTTCTCCGCATTGCAAGGTGCAATTCTGAAATTTTTTGCTTTTTCCTGCTCCTCTTAGCATGATAAAGAAGATTCAAAGAGAGTGAGATGCCAGCTCCTTTCATTCAGTCAGTAGCTTCAAACATTTCTGGAATATGAATAACATGATGTTTTTCAATGGCAAAAATCAATGAATATTGTAAATGCACAAACAGTAATTTCTCCGCATTGCAAGGTGCAATTCTGAAATTTTTTGCTTTTTCCTGCTCCTCTTAGCATGATAAAGAAGATTCAAAGAGAGTGAGATGCCAGCTCCTTTCATTCAGTCAGTAGCTTCAATCATTTCTGGACGTTTTTCAATGGCAAAAATCAATGAATATTGTAAATGCACAAACAGTAATTTCTCCGCATTGCAAGGTGCAATTCTGAAATTTTTTGCTTTTTCCTGCTCCTCTTAGCATGATAAAGAAGATTCAAAGAGAATGAGATGCCAGCTCCTTTCATTCAGTCAGTAGCTTCAATCATTTCTGGACGTTTTTCAACGGCAAAAATCAATGAATATTGTAAATGCACAAACAGTAATTTCTCCGCATTGCAAGGTGCAATTCTGAAATTTTTTGCTTTTTCCTGCTCCTCTTAGCATGATAAAGAAGATTCAAAGAGAGTGAGATGCCAGCTCCTTTCATTCAGTCAGTAGCTTCAATCATTTCTGGACGTTTTTCAATAGCAAAAATCAATGAATATTGTAAATGCACAAACAGTAATTTCTCCGCATTGCAAGGTGCAATTCTGAAATTTTTTGCTTTTTCCTGCTCCTCTTAGCATGATAAAGAAGATTCAAAGAGAGTGAGATGCCAGCTCCTTTCATTCAGTCAGTAGCTTTAATCATTTCTGGACGTTTTTCAATGGCAAAAATCAATGAATATTGTAAATGCACAAACAGTAATTTCTCCGCATTGCAAGGTGCAATTCTGAAATTTTTTGCTTTTTCCTGCTCCTCTTAGCATGATAAAGAAGACTCAAAGAGAGTGAGATGCCAGCTCCTTTCATTCAGTCAGTAGCTTCAATCATTTCTGGACGTTTTTCAATGGCAAAAATCAATGAATATTGTAAATGCACAAGCAGTAATTTCTCCGCATTGCAAGGTGCAATTCTGAAATTTTTTGCTTTTTCCTGCTCCTCTTAGCATGATAAAGAAGATTCAAAGAGAGTGAGATGCCAGCTCCTTTCATTCAGTCAGTAGCTTCAATCATTTCTGGACGTTTTTCAATGGCAAAAATCAATGAATATTGTAAATGCACAAACAGTAATTTCTCCGCATTGCAAGGTGCAATTCTGAAATGTTTTGCTTTTTCCTGCTCCTCTTAGCATGAAAAAGAAGATTCAAAGAGCGTGAGATGCCAGCTCCTTTCATTCAGTCAGTAGCTTCAATCATTTCTGGTATATGAATAACATGATGTTTTTCAATGGCAAAAAGCAATGAATATTGTAAATGCACAAACAGTAATTTCTCCGCATTGGAAGGTGCAATTCTGAATTTTTTTGCTTTTTCCTGCTCCTCTTAGCATGATAAAGAAGATTCAAAGAGAGTGAGATGCCAGCTCCTTTCATTCAGTCAGTAGCTTCAATCATTTCTGGACGTTTTTCAATGGCAAAAATCAATGAATATTGTAAATGCACAAACAGTAATTTCTCCGCATTGCAAGGTGCAATTCTGAAATTTTTTGCTTTTTCCTGCTCCTCTTAGCATGATAAAGAAGATTCAAAGAGAGTGAGATGCCAGCTCCTTTCAGTCAGTAGCTTCAATCATTTCTGGACATTTTTCAATGGCAAAAATCAATGAATATTGTAAATGCACAAACAGTAATTTCTCCGCATTGCAAGGTGCAATTCTGAAATTTTTTGCTTTTTCCTGCTCCTCTTAGCATGATAAAGAAGATTCAAATAGAGTGAGATGCCAGCTCCTTTCATTCAGTCAGTAGCTTCAAACATTTCTGGTATATGAATAACATGATGTTTTTCAATGGCAAAAATCAATGAATATTGTAGATGCACAAACAGTAATTTCTCCGCATTGCAAGGTGCAATTCTGAAATTTTTTGCTTTTTCCTGCTCCTCTTAGCATGGTAAAGAAGATTCAAAGAGACTGAGATGCCAGCTCCTTTCATTCAGTCAGTAGCTTCAATCATTTCTGGACGTTTTTCAATGGCAAAAATCAATGAATATTGTAAATGCACAAACAGTAATTTCTCCGTATTGCAAGGTGCAATTCTGAAATTTTTTGCTTTTTCCTGCTCCTCTTAGCATGATAAAGAAGATTCAAAGAGAGTGAGATGCCAGCTCCTTTCATTCAGTCAGTAGCTTCAATCATTTCTGGACGTTTTTCAATGGCAAAAATCAATGAATATTGTAAATGCACAAACAGTAATTTCTCCGCATTTCAAGGTGCAATTCTGAAATTTTTTGCTTTTTCCTGCTCCTCTTAGCATGATAAAGAAGATTCAAAGAGAGTGAGATGCCAGCTCCTTTCATTCAGTCAGTAGCTTCAATCATTTCTGGTATATGAATAACATGATGTTTTTCAATGGCAAAAATCAATGAATATTGTAAATGCACAAACAGTAATTTCTCCGCATTGCAAGGTGCAATTCTGAAATTTTTTGCTTTTTCCTGCTCCTCTTAGCATGATAAAGAAGATTCAAAGAGAGTGAGATGCCAGCTCCTTTCATTCAGTCAGTAGCTTCAATCATTTCTGGACGTTTTTCAATGGCAAAAATCAATGAATATTGTAAATGCACAAACAGTAATTTCTCCGCATTGCAAGGTGCAATTCTGAAATTTTTTGCTTTTTCCTGCTCCTCTTAGCATGATAAAGAAGATTCAAAGAGAGTGAGATGCCAGCTCCTTTCATTCAGTCAGTAGCTTCAAACATTTCTGGTATATGAATAACATGATGTTTTTCAATGGCAAAAATCAATGAATATTGTAAATGCACAAACAGTAATTTCTTCGCATTGCAAGGTGCAATTCTGAAATTTTTTGCTTTTTCCTGCTCCTCTTAGCATGATAAAGAAGATTCAAAGAGAGTGAGATGCCAGCTCCTTTCATTCAGTCAGTAGCTTCAAACATTTCTGGTATATGAATAACATGATGTTTTTCAATGGCAAAAATCAATGAATATTGTAAATGCACAAACAGTAATTTCTCCGCATTGCAAGGTGCAATTCTGAAATTTTTGCTTTTTCCTGCTCCTCTTAGCATGATAAAGAAGATTCAAAGAGAGTGAGATGCCAGCTCCTTTCATTCAGTCAGTAGCTTCAATCATTTCTGGACGTTTTTCAATGGCAAAAATCAATGAATATTGTAAATGCACAAACAGTAATTTCTCCGCATTGCAAGGTGCAATTCTGAAATTTTTTGCTTTTTCCTGCTCCTCTTAGCATGATAAAGAAGATTCAAAGAGAGTGAGATGCCAGCTCCTTTCATTCAGTCAGTAGCTTCAATCATTTCTGGACGTTTTTCAATGGCAAAAATCAATGAATATTGTAAATGCACAAACAGTAATTTCTCCGCATTGCAAGGTGCAATTCTGAAATTTTTTGCTTTTTCCTGCTCCTCTTAGTATGATAAAGAAGATTCAAAGAGAGTGAGATGCCAGCTCCTTTCATTCAGTCAGTAGCTTCAAACATTTCTGGTATATGAATAACATGATGTTTTTCAATGGCAAAAATCAATGAATATTGTAAATGCACAAACAGTAATTTCTCCGCATTGCAAGGTGCAATTCTGAAATTTTTTGCTTTTTCCTGCTCCTCTTAGCATGATAAAGAAGATTCAAAGAGAGTGAGATGCCAGCTCCTTTCATTCAGTCAGTAGCTTCAATCATTTCTGGTATATGAATAACATGATGTTTTTCAATGGCAAAAATTAATGAATATTGTAAATGCACAAACAGTAATATCTCCGCATTGCAAGGTGCAATTCTGAAATTTTTTGCTTTTTCCTGCTCCTCTTAGCATGATAAAGAAGATTCAAAGAGAGTGAGATGCCAGCTCCTTTCATTCAGTCAGTAGCTTCAATCATTTCTGGACGTTTTTCAATGGCAAAAATCAATGAATATTGTAAATGCACAAACAGTAATTTCTCCGCATTGAAGGTGCAATTCTGAAATTTTTTGCTTTTTCCTGCTCCTCTTAGCATGATAAAGAAGATTCAAAGAGAGTGAGATGCCAGCTCCTTTCATTCAGTCAGTAGCTTCAAACATTTCTGGTATATGAATAACATGATGTTTTTCAATGGCAAAAATCAATGAATATTGTAAATGCACAAACAGTAATTTCTCCGCATTGCAAGGTGCAATTCTGAAATTTTTTGCTTTTTCCTGCTCCTCTTAGCATGATAAAGAAGATTCAAAGAAAGTGAGATGAGAGCTCCTTTCATTCAGTCAGTAGCTTCAATCATTTCTGGACGTTTTTCAATGGCAAAAATCAATGAATATTGTAAATGCACAAACAGTAATTTCTCCGCATTGCAAGGTGCAATTCTGAAATGTTTTGCTTTTTCCTGCTCCTCTTAGCATGATAAAGAAGATTCAGAGAGTGAGATGCCAGCTCCTTTCATTCAGTCAGTAGCTTCAATCATTTCTGGACGTTTTTCAATGGCAAAAATCAATGAATATTGTAAATGCACAAACAGTAATTTCTCCGCATTGCAAGGTGCAATTCTGAAATTTTTTGCTTTTTCCTGCTCCTCTTAGCATGATAAAGAAGATTCAAAGAGAGTGATATGCCAGCTCCTTTCATTCAGTCAGTAGCTTCAATCATTTCTGGTATATGAATAACATGATGTTTTTCAATGGCAAAAATCAATGAATATTGTAAATGCACAAACAGTAATTTCTCCGCATTGCAAGGTGCAATTCTGAAATTTTTTGCTTTTTCCTGCTCCTCTTAGCATGATAAAGAAGATTCAAAGAGAGTGAGATGCCAGCTCCTTTCATTCAGTCAGTAGCTTCAATCATTTCTGGACGTTTTTCAATGGCAAAAATCAATGAATATTGTAAATGCACAAACAGTAATTTCTCCGCATTGCAAGGTGCAATTCTGAAATTTTTTGCTTTTTCCTGCTCCTCTTAGCATGGTAAAGAAGACTCAAAGAGAGTGAGATGCCAGCTCCTTTCATTCAGTCAGTAGCTTCAATCATTTCTGGACGTTTTTCAACGGCAAAAATCAATGAATATTGTAGATGCACAAACAGTAATTTCTCCGCATTGCAAGGTGCAATTCTGAAATTTTTTGCTTTTTCCTGCTCCTCTTAGCATGATAAAGAAGATTCAAAGAGACTGAGATGCCAGCTCCTTTCATTCAGTCAGTAGCTTCAATCATTTCTGGACGTTTTTCAATGGCAAAAATCAATGAATATTGTAAATGCACAAACAGTAATTTCTCCGCATTGCAAGGTGCAATTCTGAAATTTTTTGCTTTTTCCTGCTCCTCTTAGCATGATAAAGAAGATTCAAAGAGAGTGAGATGCCAGCTCCTTTCATTCAGTCAGTAGCTTCAATCATTTCTGGATGTTTTTCAATGGCAAAAATCAATGAATATTGTAAATGCACAAACAGTAATTTCTCCGCATTGCAAGGTGCAATTCTGAAATTTTTTGCTTTTTCCTGCTCCTCTTAGCATGATAAAGAAGATTCAAAGAGAGTGAGATGCCAGCTCCTTTCATTCAGTCAGTAGCTTCAATCATTTCTGGACGTTTTTCAATGGCAAAAATCAATGAATATTGTAAATGCACAAACAGTAATTTCTCCGCATTGCAAGGTGCAATTCTGAAATTTTTTGCTTTTTCCTGCTCCTCTTAGCATGATAAAGAAGATTCAAAGAGAGTGAGATGCCAGCTCCTTTCATTCAGTCAGTAGCTTCAAACATTTCTGGTATATGAAAAACATGTTTTTCAATGGCAAAAATCAATGAATATTGTAAATGCACAAACAGTAATATCTCCACATTGCACGGTGCAATTCTGAAATTTTTAGCTTTTTCCTGTTAATCCTAGCATGATAAAGAAGATTCAAAGAGAGTGAGATGCCAGCTCCTTTCATTCAGTCAGTAGCTTCAAACATTTCTGGTATATGAAAAACATGTTTTTCAATGGCAAAAATCAATGAATATTGTAAATGCACAAACAGTAATATCTCCACATTGCAAGGTGCAATTCTGAAATTTTTTGCTTTTTCCTGCTAATCCTAGCATGATAAAGAAGATTCAAAGAGAGTGAGATGCCAGCTCCTTTCATTCAGTCAGTAGCTTCAAACATTTCTGGTATATGAAAAACATGTTTTTCAATGGCAAAAATCAATGAATATTGTAAATGCACAAACAGTAATATCTCCACATTGCACGGTGCAATTATGAAATTTTTAGCTTTTTCCTGTTAATCCTAGCATGATAAAGAAGATTCAAAGAGAGTGAGATGCCAGCTCCTTTCATTCAGTCAGTAGCTTCAAACATTTCTGGTATATGAAAAACATGTTTTTCAATGGCAAAAATCAATGAATATTGTAAATGCACAAACAGTAATATCTCCACATTGCAAGGTGCAATTCTGAAATTTTTTGCTTTTTCCTGCTAATCCTAGCATGATAAAGAAGATTCAAAGAGAGTGAGATGCCAGCTCCTTTCATTCAGTCAGTAGCTTCAAACATTTCTGGTATATGAAAAACATGTTTTTCAATGGCAAAAATCAATGAATATTGTAAATGCACAAACAGTAATATCTCAACATTGCACGGTGCAATTCTGAAATTTTTAGCTTTTTCCTGTTAATCCTAGCATGATAAAGAAGATTCAAAGAGAGTGAGATGCCAGCTCCTTTCATTCAGTCAGTAGCCTCAAACATTTCTGGTATATGAAAAACATGTTTTTCAATGGCAAAAATCAATGAATATTGTAAATGCACAAACAGTAATATCTCCACATTGCAAGGTGCAATTCTGAAATTTTTTGCTTTTTCCTGTTAATCCTAGCATGATAAAGAAGATTCAAAGAGAGTGAGATGCCAGCTCCTTTCATTCAGTCAGTAGCTTCAAACATTTCTGGTATATGAAAAACATGTTTTTCAATGGCAAAAATCAATGAATATTGTAAATGCACAAACAGTAATATCTCCACATTGCAAGGTGCAATTCTGAAATTTTTTGCTTTTTCCTGCTAATCCTAGCATGATAAAGAAGATTCAAAGAGAGTGAGATGCCAGCTCCTTTCATTCAGTCAGTAGCTTCAAACATTTCTGGTATATGAAAAACATGTTTTTCAATGGCAAAAATCAATGAATATTGTAAATGCACAAACAGTAATATCTCCACATTGCACGGTGCAATTCTGAAATTTTTAGCTTTTTCCTGTTAATCCTAGCATGATAAAGAAGATTCAAAGAGAGTGAGATGCCAGCTCCTTTCATTCAGTCAGTAGCTTCAAACATTTCTGGTATATGAAAAACATGTTTTTCAATGGCAAAAATCAATGAATATTGTAAATGCACAAACAATAATATCTCCACATTGCAAGGTGCAATTCTGAAATTTTTTGCTTTTTCCTGCTAATCCTAGCATGATAAAGAAGATTCAAAGAGAGTGAGATGCCAGCTCCTTTCATTCAGTCAGTAGCTTCAAACATTTCTGGTATATGAAAAACATGTTTTTCAATGGCAAAAATCAATGAATATTGTAAATGCACAAACAGTAATATCTCCACATTGCACGGTGCAATTATGAAATTTTTAGCTTTTTCCTGTTAATCCTAGCATGATAAAGAAGATTCAAAGAGAGTGAGATGCCAGCTCCTTTCATTCAGTCAGTAGCTTCAAACATTTCTGGTATATGAAAAACATGTTTTTCAATGGCAAAAATCAATGAATATTGTAAATGCACAAACAGTAATAACTCCACATTGCAAGGTGCAATTCTGAAATTTTTTGCTTTTTCCTGCTAATCCTAGCATGATAAAGAAGATTCAAAGAGAGTGAGATGCCAGCTCCTTTCATTCAGTCAGTAGCTTCAAACATTTCTGGTATATGAAAAACATGTTTTTCAATGGCAAAAATCAATGAATATTGTAAATGCACAAACAGTAATATCTCAACATTGCACGGTGCAATTCTGAAATTTTTAGCTTTTTCCTGTTAATCCTAGCATGATAAAGAAGATTCAAAGAGAGTGAGATGCCAGCTCCTTTCATTCAGTCAGTAGCTTCAAACATTTCTGGTATATGAAAAACGTTTTTCAATGGCAAAAATCAATGAATATTGTAAATGCACAAACAGTAATATCTCCACATTGCAAGGTGCAATTCTGAAATTTTTTGCTTTTTCCTGTTAATCCTAGCATGATAAAGAAGATTCAAAGAGAGTGAGATGCCAGCTCCTTTCATTCAGTCAGTAGCTTCAAACATTTCTGGTATATGAAAAACATGTTTTTCAATGGCAAAAATCAATGAATATTGTAAATGCACAAACAGTAATATCTCCACATTGCAAGGTGCAATTCTGAAATTTTTTGCTTTTTCCTGCTAATCCTAGCATGATAAAGAAGATTCAAAGAGAGTGAGATGCCAGCTCCTTTCATTCAGTCAGTAGCTTCAAACATTTCTGGTATATGAAAAACATGTTTTTCAATGGCAAAAATCAATGAATATTGTAAATGCACAAACAGTAATATCTCCACATTGCAAGGTGCAATTCTGAAATTTTTTGCTTTTTCCTGCTAATCCTAGCATGATAAAGAAGATTCAAAGAGAGTGAGATGCCAGCTCCTTTCATTCAGTCAGTAGCTTCAAACATTTCTGGTATATGAAAAACATGTTTTTCAATGGCAAAAATCAATGAATATTGTAAATGCACAAACAGTAATATCTCCACATTGCACGGTGCAATTATGAAATTTTTAGCTTTTTCCTGTTAATCCTAGCATGATAAAGAAGATTCAAAGAGAGTGAGATGCCAGCTCCTTTCATTCAGTCAGTAGCTTCAAACATTTCTGGTATATGAAAAACATGTTTTTCAATGGCAAAAATCAATGAATATTGTAAATGCACAAACAGTAATATCTCCACATTGCAAGGTGCAATTCTGAAATTTTTTGCTTTTTCCTGCTAATCCTAGCATGATAAAGAAGATTCAAAGAGAGTGAGATGCCAGCTCCTTTCATTCAGTCAGTAGCTTCAAACATTTCTGGTATATGAAAAACATGTTTTTCAATGGCAAAAATCAATGAATATTGTAAATGCACAAACAGTAATATCTCAACATTGCACGGTGCAATTCTGAAATTTTTAGCTTTTTCCTGTTAATCCTAGCATGATAAAGAAGATTCAAAGAGAGTGAGATGCCAGCTCCTTTCATTCAGTCAGTAGCCTCAAACATTTCTGGTATATGAAAAACATGTTTTTCAATGGCAAAAATCAATGAATATTGTAAATGCACAAACAGTAATATCTCCACATTGCAAGGTGCAATTCTGAAATTTTTTGCTTTTTCCTGTTAATCCTAGCATGATAAAGAAGATTCAAAGAGAGTGAGATGCCAGCTCCTTTCATTCAGTCAGTAGCTTCAAACATTTCTGGTATATGAAAAACATGTTTTTCAATGGCAAAAATCAATGAATATTGTAAATGCACAAACAGTAATATCTCCACATTGCAAGGTGCAATTCTGAAATTTTTTGCTTTTTCCTGCTAATCCTAGCATGATAAAGAAGATTCAAAGAGAGTGAGATGCCAGCTCCTTTCATTCAGTCAGTAGCTTCAAACATTTCTGGTATATGAAAAACATGTTTTTCAATGGCAAAAATCAATGAATATTGTAAATGCACAAACAGTAATATCTCCACATTGCACGGTGCAATTCTGAAATTTTTAGCTTTTTCCTGTTAATCCTAGCATGATAAAGAAGATTCAAAGAGAGTGAGATGCCAGCTCCTTTCATTCAGTCAGTAGCTTCAAACATTTCTGGTATATGAAAAACATGTTTTTCAATGGCAAAAATCAATGAATATTGTAAATGCACAAACAATAATATCTCCACATTGCAAGGTGCAATTCTGAAATTTTTTGCTTTTTCCTGCTAATCCTAGCATGATAAAGAAGATTCAAAGAGAGTGAGATGCCAGCTCCTTTCATTCAGTCAGTAGCTTCAAACATTTCTGGTATATGAAAAACATGTTTTTCAATGGCAAAAATCAATGAATATTGTAAATGCACAAACAGTAATATCTCCACATTGCACGGTGCAATTATGAAATTTTTAGCTTTTTCCTGTTAATCCTAGCATGATAAAGAAGATTCAAAGAGAGTGAGATGCCAGCTCCTTTCATTCAGTCAGTAGCTTCAAACATTTCTGGTATATGAAAAACATGTTTTTCAATGGCAAAAATCAATGAATATTGTAAATGCACAAACAGTAATAACTCCACATTGCAAGGTGCAATTCTGAAATTTTTTGCTTTTTCCTGCTAATCCTAGCATGATAAAGAAGATTCAAAGAGAGTGAGATGCCAGCTCCTTTCATTCAGTCAGTAGCTTCAAACATTTCTGGTATATGAAAAACATGTTTTTCAATGGCAAAAATCAATGAATATTGTAAATGCACAAACAGTAATATCTCAACATTGCACGGTGCAATTCTGAAATTTTTAGCTTTTTCCTGTTAATCCTAGCATGATAAAGAAGATTCAAAGAGAGTGAGATGCCAGCTCCTTTCATTCAGTCAGTAGCTTCAAACATTTCTGGTATATGAAAAACGTTTTTCAATGGCAAAAATCAATGAATATTGTAAATGCACAAACAGTAATATCTCCACATTGCAAGGTGCAATTCTGAAATTTTTTGCTTTTTCCTGTTAATCCTAGCATGATAAAGAAGATTCAAAGAGAGTGAGATGCCAGCTCCTTTCATTCAGTCAGTAGCTTCAAACATTTCTGGTATATGAAAAACATGTTTTTCAATGGCAAAAATCAATGAATATTGTAAATGCACAAACAGTAATATCTCCACATTGCAAGGTGCAATTCTGAAATTTTTTGCTTTTTCCTGCTAATCCTAGCATGATAAAGAAGATTCAAAGAGAGTGAGATGCCAGCTCCTTTCATTCAGTCAGTAGCTTCAAACATTTCTGGTATATGAAAAACATGTTTTTCAATGGCAAAAATCAATGAATATTGTAAATGCACAAACAGTAATATCTCCACATTGCACGGTGCAATTCTGAAATTTTTAGCTTTTTCCTGTTAATCCTAGCATGATAAAGAAGATTCAAAGAGAGTGAGATGCCAGCTCCTTTCATTCAGTCAGTAGCTTCAAACATTTCTGGTATATGAAAAACATGTTTTTCAATGGCAAAAATCAATGAATATTGTAAATGCACAAACAGTAATATCTCCACATTGCAAGGTGCAATTCTGAAATTTTTTGCTTTTTCCTGCTAATCCTAGCATGATAAAGAAGATTCAAAGAGAGTGAGATGCCAGCTCCTTTCATTCAGTCAGTAGCTTCAAACATTTCTGGTATATGAAAAACATGTTTTTCAATGGCAAAAATCAATGAATATTGTAAATGCACAAACAGTAATATCTCCACATTGCACGGTGCAATTCTGAAATTTTTAGCTTTTTCCTGTTAATCCTAGCATGATAAAGAAGATTCAAAGAGAGTGAGATGCCAGCTCCTTTCATTCAGTCAGTAGCTTCAAACATTTCTGGTATATGAAAAACATGTTTTTCAATGGCAAAAATCAATGAATATTGTAAATGCACAAACAGTAATATCTCCACATTGCAAGGTGCAATTCTGAAATTCTTTGCTTTTTCCTGTTAATCCTAGCATGATAAAGAAGATTCAAAGAGAGTGAGATGCCAGCTCCTTTCATTCAGTCAGTAGCTTCAAACATTTCTGGTATATGAAAAACATGTTTTTCAATGGCAAAAATCAATGAATATTGTAAATGCACAAACAGTAATATCTCCACATTGCACGGTGCAATTCTGAAATTTTTAGCTTTTTCCTGTTAATCCTAGCATGATAAAGAAGATTCAAAGAGAGTGAGATGCCAGCTCCTTTCATTCAGTCAGTAGCTTCAAACATTTCTGGTATATGAAAAACATGTTTTTCAATGGCAAAAATTAATGAATATTGTAAATGCACAAACAATAATATCTCCACATTGCAAGGTGCAATTCTGAAATTTTTTGCTTTTTCCTGCTAATCCTAGCATGATAAAGAAGATTCAAAGAGAGTGAGATGCCAGCTCCTTTCATTCAGTCAGTAGCTTCAAACATTTCTGGTATATGAAAAACATGTTTTTCAATGGCAAAAATCAATGAATATTGTAAATGCACAAACAGTAATATCTCCACATTGCACGGTGCAATTCTGAAATTTTTAGCTTTTTCCTGTTAATCCTAGCATGATAAAGAAGATTCAAAGAGAGTGAGATGCCAGCTCCTTTCATTCAGTCAGTAGCTTCAAACATTTCTGGTATATGAAAAACATGTTTTTCAATGGCAAAAATCAATGAATATTGTAAATGCACAAACAGTAATAACTCCACATTGCAAGGTGCAATTCTGAAATTTTTTGCTTTTTCCTGCTAATCCTAGCATGATAAAGAAGATTCAAAGAGAGTGAGATGCCAGCTCCTTTCATTCAGTCAGTAGCTTCAAACATTTCTGGTATATGAAAAACATGTTTTTCAATGGCAAAAATCAATGAATATTGTAAATGCACAAACAGTAATATCTCAACATTGCACGGTGCAATTCTGAAATTTTTAGCTTTTTCCTGTTAATCCTAGCATGATAAAGAAGATTCAAAGAGAGTGAGATGCCAGCTCCTTTCATTCAGTCAGTAGCTTCAAACATTTCTGGTATATGAAAAACGTTTTTCAATGGCAAAAATCAATGAATATTGTAAATGCACAAACAGTAATATCTCCACATTGCAAGGTGCAATTCTGAAATTTTTTGCTTTTTCCTGTTAATCCTAGCATGATAAAGAAGATTCAAAGAGAGTGAGATGCCAGCTCCTTTCATTCAGTCAGTAGCTTCAAACATTTCTGGTATATGAAAAACATGTTTTTCAATGGCAAAAATCAATGAATATTGTAAATGCACAAACAGTAATATCTCCACATTGCAAGGTGCAATTCTGAAATTTTTTGCTTTTTCCTGCTAATCCTAGCATGATAAAGAAGATTCAAAGAGAGTGAGATGCCAGCTCCTTTCATTCAGTCAGTAGCTTCAAACATTTCTGGTATATGAAAAACATGTTTTTCAATGGCAAAAATCAATGAATATTGTAAATGCACAAACAGTAATATCTCCACATTGCACGGTGCAATTCTGAAATTTTTAGCTTTTTCCTGTTAATCCTAGCATGATAAAGAAGATTCAAAGAGAGTGAGATGCCAGCTCCTTTCATTCAGTCAGTAGCTTCAAACATTTCTGGTATATGAAAAACATGTTTTTCAATGGCAAAAATCAATGAATATTGTAAATGCACAAACAGTAATATCTCCACATTGCAAGGTGCAATTCTGAAATTTTTTGCTTTTTCCTGCTAATCCTAGCATGATAAAGAAGATTCAAAGAGAGTGAGATGCCAGCTCCTTTCATTCAGTCAGTAGCTTCAAACATTTCTGGTATATGAAAAACATGTTTTTCAATGGCAAAAATCAATGAATATTGTAAATGCACAAACAGTAATATCTCCACATTGCACGGTGCAATTCTGAAATTTTTAGCTTTTTCCTGTTAATCCTAGCATGATAAAGAAGATTCAAAGAGAGTGAGATGCCAGCTCCTTTCATTCAGTCAGTAGCTTCAAACATTTCTGGTATATGAAAAACATGTTTTTCAATGGCAAAAATCAATGAATATTGTAAATGCACAAACAGTAATATCTCCACATTGCAAGGTGCAATTCTGAAATTCTTTGCTTTTTCCTGTTAATCCTAGCATGATAAAGAAGATTCAAAGAGAGTGAGATGCCAGCTCCTTTCATTCAGTCAGTAGCTTCAAACATTTCTGGTATATGAAAAACATGTTTTTCAATGGCAAAAATCAATGAATATTGTAAATGCACAAACAGTAATATCTCCACATTGCAAGGTGCAATTCTGAAATTTTTTGCTTTTTCCTGCTAATCCTAGCATGATAAAGAAGATTCAAAGAGAGTGAGATGCCAGCTCCTTTCATTCAGTCAGTAGCTTCAAACATTTCTGGTATATGAAAAACATGTTTTTCAATGGCAAAAATCAATGAATATTGTAAATGCACAAACAGTAATATCTCCACATTGCACGGTGCAATTCTGAAATTTTTAGCTTTTTCCTGTTAATCCTAGCATGATAAAGAAGATTCAAAGAGAGTGAGATGCCAGCTCCTTTCATTCAGTCAGTAGCTTCAAACATTTCTGGTATATGAAAAACATGTTTTTCAATGGCAAAAATCAATGAATATTGTAAATGCACAAACAGTAATATCTCCACATTGCAAGGTGCAATTCTGAAATTTTTTGCTTTTTCCTGCTAATCCTAGCATGATAAAGAAGATTCAGAGTGAGATGCCAGCTCCTTTCATTCAGTCAGTAGCTTCAAACATTTCTGGTATATGAAAAACATGTTTTTCAATGGCAAAAATCAATGAATATTGTAAATACACAAACAGTAATATCTCCACATTGCACGGTGCAATTCTGAAATTTTTAGCTTTTTCCTGTTAATCCTAGCATGATAAAGAAGATTCAAAGAGAGTGAGATGCCAGCTCCTTTCATTCAGTCAGTAGCCTCAAACATTTCTGGTATATGAAAAACATGTTTTTCAATGGCAAAAATCAATGAATATTGTAAATGCACAAACAGTAATATCTCCACATTGCAAGGTGCAATTCTGAAATTTTTTGCTTTTTCCTGTTAATCCTAGCATGATAAAGAAGATTCAAAGAGAGTGAGATGCCAGCTCCTTTCATTCAGTCAGTAGCTTCAAACATTTCTGGTATATGAAAAACATGTTTTTCAATGGCAAAAATCAATGAATATTGTAAATGCACAAACAGTAATATCTCCACATTGCAAGGTGCAATTCTGAAATTTTTTGCTTTTTCCTGCTAATCCTAGCATGATAAAGAAGATTCAAAGAGAGTGAGATGCCAGCTCCTTTCATTCAGTCAGTAGCTTCAAACATTTCTGGTATATGAAAAACATGTTTTTCAATGGCAAAAATCAATGAATATTGTAAATGCACAAACAGTAATATCTCCACATTGCACGGTGCAATTCTGAAATTTTTAGCTTTTTCCTGTTAATCCTAGCATGATAAAGAAGATTCAAAGAGAGTGAGATGCCAGCTCCTTTCATTCAGTCAGTAGCTTCAAACATTTCTGGTATATGAAAAACATGTTTTTCAATGGCAAAAATCAATGAATATTGTAAATGCACAAACAATAATATCTCCACATTGCAAGGTGCAATTCTGAAATTTTTTGCTTTTTCCTGCTAATCCTAGCATGATAAAGAAGATTCAAAGAGAGTGAGATGCCAGCTCCTTTCATTCAGTCAGTAGCTTCAAACATTTCTGGTATATGAAAAACATGTTTTTCAATGGCAAAAATCAATGAATATTGTAAATGCACAAACAGTAATATCTCCACATTGCACGGTGCAATTCTGAAATTTTTAGCTTTTTCCTGTTAATCCTAGCATGATAAAGAAGATTCAAAGAGAGTGAGATGCCAGCTCCTTTCATTCAGTCAGTAGCTTCAAACATTTCTGGTATATGAAAAACATGTTTTTCAATGGAAAAAATCAATGAATATTGTAAATGCACAAACAGTAATATCTCCACATTGCAAGGTGCAATTCTGAAATTCTTTGCTTTTTCCTGTTAATCCTAGCATGATAAAGAAGATTCAAAGAGAGTGAGATGCCAGCTCCTTTCATTCAGTCAGTAGCTTCAAACATTTCTGGTATATGAAAAACATGTTTTTCAATGGCAAAAATCAATGAATATTGTAAATGCACAAACAGTAATATCTCCACATTGCAAGGTGCAATTCTGAAATTTTTTGCTTTTTCCTGCTAATCCTAGCATGATAAAGAAGATTCAAAGAGAGTGAGATGCCAGCTCCTTTCATTCAGTCAGTAGCTTCAAACATTTCTGGTATATGAAAAACATGTTTTTCAATGGCAAAAATCAATGAATATTGTAAATGCACAAACAGTAATATCTCCACATTGCACGGTGCAATTCTGAAATTTTTAGCTTTTTCCTGTTAATCCTAGCATGATAAAGAAGATTCAAAGAGAGTGAGATGCCAGCTCCTTTCATTCAGTCAGTAGCTTCAAACATTTCTGGTATATGAAAAACATGTTTTTCAATGGCAAAAATCAATGAATATTGTAAATGCACAAACAGTAATATCTCCACATTGCAAGGTGCAATTCTGAAATTTTTTGCTTTTTCCTGCTAATCCTAGCATGATAAAGAAGATTCAGAGTGAGATGCCAGCTCCTTTCATTCAGTCAGTAGCTTCAAACATTTCTGGTATATGAAAAACATGTTTTTCAATGGCAAAAATCAATGAATATTGTAAATGCACAAACAGTAATATCTCCACATTGCACGGTGCAATTCTGAAATTTTTAGCTTTTTCCTGTTAATCCTAGCATGATAAAGAAGATTCAAAGAGAGTGAGATGCCAGCTCCTTTCATTCAGTCAGTAGCCTCAAACATTTCTGGTATATGAAAAACATGTTTTTCAATGGCAAAAATCAATGAATATTGTAAATGCACAAACAGTAATATCTCCACATTGCAAGGTGCAATTCTGAAATTTTTTGCTTTTTCCTGTTAATCCTAGCATGATAAAGAAGATTCAAAGAGAGTGAGATGCCAGCTCCTTTCATTCAGTCAGTAGCTTCAAACATTTCTGGTATATGAAAAACATGTTTTTCAATGGCAAAAATCAATGAATATTGTAAATGCACAAACAGTAATATCTCCACATTGCAAGGTGCAATTCTGAAATTTTTTGCTTTTTCCTGCTAATCCTAGCATGATAAAGAAGATTCAAAGAGAGTGAGATGCCAGCTCCTTTCATTCAGTCAGTAGCTTCAAACATTTCTGGTATATGAAAAACATGTTTTTCAATGGCAAAAATCAATGAATATTGTAAATGCACAAACAGTAATATCTCCACATTGCACGGTGCAATTCTGAAATTTTTAGCTTTTTCCTGTTAATCCTAGCATGATAAAGAAGATTCAAAGAGAGTGAGATGCCAGCTCCTTTCATTCAGTCAGTAGCTTCAAACATTTCTGGTATATGAAAAACATGTTTTTCAATGGCAAAAATCAATGAATATTGTAAATGCACAAACAATAATATCTCCACATTGCAAGGTGCAATTCTGAAATTTTTTGCTTTTTCCTGCTAATCCTAGCATGATAAAGAAGATTCAAAGAGAGTGAGATGCCAGCTCCTTTCATTCAGTCAGTAGCTTCAAACATTTCTGGTATATGAAAAACATGTTTTTCAATGGCAAAAATCAATGAATATTGTAAATGCACAAACAGTAATATCTCCACATTGCACGGTGCAATTATGAAATTTTTAGCTTTTTCCTGTTAATCCTAGCATGATAAAGAAGATTCAAAGAGAGTGAGATGCCAGCTCCTTTCATTCAGTCAGTAGCTTCAAACATTTCTGGTATATGAAAAACATGTTTTTCAATGGCAAAAATCAATGAATATTGTAAATGCACAAACAGTAATAACTCCACATTGCAAGGTGCAATTCTGAAATTTTTTGCTTTTTCCTGCTAATCCTAGCATGATAAAGAAGATTCAAAGAGAGTGAGATGCCAGCTCCTTTCATTCAGTCAGTAGCTTCAAACATTTCTGGTATATGAAAAACATGTTTTTCAATGGCAAAAATCAATGAATATTGTAAATGCACAAACAGTAATATCTCAACATTGCACGGTGCAATTCTGAAATTTTTAGCTTTTTCCTGTTAATCCTAGCATGATAAAGAAGATTCAAAGAGAGTGAGATGCCAGCTCCTTTCATTCAGTCAGTAGCTTCAAACATTTCTGGTATATGAAAAACGTTTTTCAATGGCAAAAATCAATGAATATTGTAAATGCACAAACAGTAATATCTCCACATTGCAAGGTGCAATTCTGAAATTTTTTGCTTTTTCCTGTTAATCCTAGCATGATAAAGAAGATTCAAAGAGAGTGAGATGCCAGCTCCTTTCATTCAGTCAGTAGCTTCAAACATTTCTGGTATATGAAAAACATGTTTTTCAATGGCAAAAATCAATGAATATTGTAAATGCACAAACAGTAATATCTCCACATTGCAAGGTGCAATTCTGAAATTTTTTGCTTTTTCCTGCTAATCCTAGCATGATAAAGAAGATTCAAAGAGAGTGAGATGCCAGCTCCTTTCATTCAGTCAGTAGCTTCAAACATTTCTGGTATATGAAAAACATGTTTTTCAATGGCAAAAATCAATGAATATTGTAAATGCACAAACAGTAATATCTCCACATTGCACGGTGCAATTCTGAAATTTTTAGCTTTTTCCTGTTAATCCTAGCATGATAAAGAAGATTCAAAGAGAGTGAGATGCCAGCTCCTTTCATTCAGTCAGTAGCTTCAAACATTTCTGGTATATGAAAAACATGTTTTTCAATGGCAAAAATCAATGAATATTGTAAATGCACAAACAGTAATATCTCCACATTGCAAGGTGCAATTCTGAAATTTTTTGCTTTTTCCTGCTAATCCTAGCATGATAAAGAAGATTCAAAGAGAGTGAGATGCCAGCTCCTTTCATTCAGTCAGTAGCTTCAAACATTTCTGGTATATGAAAAACATGTTTTTCAATGGCAAAAATCAATGAATATTGTAAATGCACAAACAGTAATATCTCCACATTGCACGGTGCAATTCTGAAATTTTTAGCTTTTTCCTGTTAATCCTAGCATGATAAAGAAGATTCAAAGAGAGTGAGATGCCAGCTCCTTTCATTCAGTCAGTAGCTTCAAACATTTCTGGTATATGAAAAACATGTTTTTCAATGGCAAAAATCAATGAATATTGTAAATGCACAAACAGTAATATCTCCACATTGCAAGGTGCAATTCTGAAATTCTTTGCTTTTTCCTGTTAATCCTAGCATGATAAAGAAGATTCAAAGAGAGTGAGATGCCAGCTCCTTTCATTCAGTCAGTAGCTTCAAACATTTCTGGTATATGAAAAACATGTTTTTCAATGGCAAAAATCAATGAATATTGTAAATGCACAAACAGTAATATCTCCACATTGCACGGTGCAATTCTGAAATTTTTAGCTTTTTCCTGTTAATCCTAGCATGATAAAGAAGATTCAAAGAGAGTGAGATGCCAGCTCCTTTCATTCAGTCAGTAGCTTCAAACATTTCTGGTATATGAAAAACATGTTTTTCAATGGCAAAAATCAATGAATATTGTAAATGCACAAACAGTAATATCTCCACATTGCACGGTGCAATTCTGAAATTTTTAGCTTTTTCCTGTTAATCCTAGCATGATAAAGAAGATTCAAAGAGAGTGAGATGCCAGCTCCTTTCATTCAGTCAGTAGCTTCAAACATTTCTGGTATATGAAAAACATGTTTTTCAATGGCAAAAATCAATGAATATTGTAAATGCACAAACAGTAATATCTCCACATTGCAAGGTGCAATTCTGAAATTTTTTGCTTTTTCCTGCTAATCCTAGCATGATAAAGAAGATTCAAAGAGAGTGAGATGCCAGCTCCTTTCATTCAGTCAGTAGCTTCAAACATTTCTGGTATATGAAAAACATGTTTTTCAATGGCAAAAATCAATGAATATTGTAAATGCACAAACAGTAATATCTAAACATTGCACGGTGCAATTCTGAAATTTTTAGCTTTTTCCTGTTAATCCTAGCATGATAAAGAAGATTCAAAGAGAGTGAGATGCCAGCTCCTTTCATTCAGTCAGTAGCTTCAAACATTTCTGGTATATGAAAAACATGATTTTCAATGGCAAAAATCAATGAATATTGTAAATGCACAAACAGTAATATCTCCACATTGCAAGGTGCAATTCTGAAATTCTTTGCTTTTTCCTGTTAATCCTAGCATGATAAAGAAGATTCAAAGAGAGTGAGATGCCAGCTCCTTTCATTCAGTCAGTAGCTTCAAACATTTCTGGTATATGAAAAACATGTTTTTCAATGGCAAAAATCAATGAATATTGTAAATGCACAAACAGTAATATCTCCACATTGCAAGGTGCAATTCTGAAATTTTTTGCTTTTTCCTGCTAATCCTAGCATGATAAAGAAGATTCAAAGAGAGTGAGATGCCAGCTCCTTTCATTCAGTCAGTAGCTTCAAACATTTCTGGTATATGAAAAACATGTTTTTCAATGGCAAAAATCAATGAATATTGTAAATGCACAAACAGTAATATCTCCACATTGCACGGTGCAATTCTGAAATTTTTAGCTTTTTCCTGTTAATCCTAGCATGATAAAGAAGATTCAAAGAGAGTGAGATGCCAGCTCCTTTCATTCAGTCAGTAGCTTCAAACATTTCTGGTATATGAAAAACATGTTTTTCAATGGCAAAAATCAATGAATATTGTAAATGCACAAACAGTAATATCTCCACATTGCACGGTGCAATTCTGAAATTTTTAGCTTTTTCCTGTTAATCCTAGCATGATAAAGAAGATTCAAAGAGAGTGAGATGCCAGCTCCTTTCATTCAGTCAGTAGCTTCAAACATTTCTGGTATATGAAAAACATGTTTTTCAATGGCAAAAATCAATGAATATTGTAAATGCACAAACAGTAATATCTCCACATTGCAAGGTGCAATTCTGAAATTTTTTGCTTTTTCCTGCTAATCCTAGCATGATAAAGAAGATTCAAAGAGAGTGAGATGCCAGCTCCTTTCATTCAGTCAGTAGCTTCAAACATTTCTGGTATATGAAAAACATGTTTTTCAATGGCAAAAATCAATGAATATTGTAAATGCACAAACAGTAATATCTCCACATTGCACGGTGCAATTCTGAAATTTTTAGCTTTTTCCTGTTAATCCTAGCATGATAAAGAAGATTCAAAGAGAGTGAGATGCCAGCTCCTTTCATTCAGTCAGTAGCTTCAAACATTTCTGGTATATGAAAAACATGATTTTCAATGGCAAAAATCAATGAATATTGTAAATGCACAAACAGTAATATCTCCACATTGCAAGGTGCAATTCTGAAATTCTTTGCTTTTTCCTGTTAATCCTAGCATGATAAAGAAGATTCAAAGAGAGTGAGATGCCAGCTCCTTTCATTCAGTCAGTAGCTTCAAACATTTCTGGTATATGAAAAACATGTTTTTCAATGGCAAAAATCAATGAATATTGTAAATGCACAAACAGTAATATCTCCACATTGCAAGGTGCAATTCTGAAATTTTTTGCTTTTTCCTGCTAATCCTAGCATGATAAAGAAGATTCAAAGAGAGTGAGATGCCAGCTCCTTTCATTCAGTCAGTAGCTTCAAACATTTCTGGTATATGAAAAACATGTTTTTCAATGGCAAAAATCAATGAATATTGTAAATGCACAAACAGTAATATCTCCACATTGCACGGTGCAATTCTGAAATTTTTAGCTTTTTCTTGTTAATCCTAGCATGATAAAGAAGATTCAAAGAGAGTGAGATGCCAGCTCCTTTCATTCAGTCAGTAGCTTCAAACATTTCTGGTATATGAAAAACATGTTTTTCAATGGCAAAAATCAATGAATATTGTAAATGCACAAACAGTAATATCTCCACATTGCAAGGTGCAATTCTGAAATTTTTTGCTTTTTCCTGCTAATCCTAGCATGATAAAGAAGATTCAGAGTGAGATGCCAGCTCCTTTCATTCAGTCAGTAGCTTCAAACATTTCTGGTATATGAAAAACATGTTTTTCAATGGCAAAAATCAATGAATATTGTAAATGCACAAACAGTAATATCTCCACATTGCACGGTGCAATTCTGAAATTTTTAGCTTTTTCCTGTTAATCCTAGCATGATAAAGAAGATTCAAAGAGAGTGAGATGCCAGCTCCTTTCATTCAGTCAGTAGCCTCAAACATTTCTGGTATATGAAAAACATGTTTTTCAATGGCAAAAATCAATGAATATTGTAAATGCACAAACAGTAATATCTCCACATTGCAAGGTGCAATTCTGAAATTTTTTGCTTTTTCCTGTTAATCCTAGCATGATAAAGAAGATTCAAAGAGAGTGAGATGCCAGCTCCTTTCATTCAGTCAGTAGCTTCAAACATTTCTGGTATATGAAAAACATGTTTTTCAATGGCAAAAATCAATGAATATTGTAAATGCACAAACAGTAATATCTCCACATTGCAAGGTGCAATTCTGAAATTTTTTGCTTTTTCCTGCTAATCCTAGCATGATAAAGAAGATTCAAAGAGAGTGAGATGCCAGCTCCTTTCATTCAGTCAGTAGCTTCAAACATTTCTGGTATATGAAAAACATGTTTTTCAATGGCAAAAATCAATGAATATTGTAAATGCACAAACAGTAATATCTCCACATTGCACGGTGCAATTCTGAAATTTTTAGCTTTTTCCTGTTAATCCTAGCATGATAAAGAAGATTCAAAGAGAGTGAGATGCCAGCTCCTTTCATTCAGTCAGTAGCTTCAAACATTTCTGGTATATGAAAAACATGTTTTTCAATGGCAAAAATCAATGAATATTGTAAATGCACAAACAATAATATCTCCACATTGCAAGGTGCAATTCTGAAATTTTTTGCTTTTTCCTGCTAATCCTAGCATGATAAAGAAGATTCAAAGAGAGTGAGATGCCAGCTCCTTTCATTCAGTCAGTAGCTTCAAACATTTCTGGTATATGAAAAACATGTTTTTCAATGGCAAAAATCAATGAATATTGTAAATGCACAAACAGTAATATCTCCACATTGCACGGTGCAATTCTGAAATTTTTAGCTTTTTCCTGTTAATCCTAGCATGATAAAGAAGATTCAAAGAGAGTGAGATGCCAGCTCCTTTCATTCAGTCAGTAGCTTCAAACATTTCTGGTATATGAAAAACATGTTTTTCAATGGCAAAAATCAATGAATATTGTAAATGCACAAACAGTAATAACTCCACATTGCAAGGTGCAATTCTGAAATTTTTTGCTTTTTCCTGCTAATCCTAGCATGATAAAGAAGATTCAAAGAGAGTGAGATGCCAGCTCCTTTCATTCAGTCAGTAGCTTCAAACATTTCTGGTATATGAAAAACATGTTTTTCAATGGCAAAAATCAATGAATATTGTAAATGCACAAACAGTAATATCTCAACATTGCACGGTGCAATTCTGAAATTTTTAGCTTTTTCCTGTTAATCCTAGCATGATAAAGAAGATTCAAAGAGAGTGAGATGCCAGCTCCTTTCATTCAGTCAGTAGCTTCAAACATTTCTGGTATATGAAAAACGTTTTTCAATGGCAAAAATCAATGAATATTGTAAATGCACAAACAGTAATATCTCCACATTGCAAGGTGCAATTCTGAAATTTTTTGCTTTTTCCTGTTAATCCTAGCATGATAAAGAAGATTCAAAGAGAGTGAGATGCCAGCTCCTTTCATTCAGTCAGTAGCTTCAAACATTTCTGGTATATGAAAAACATGTTTTTCAATGGCAAAAATCAATGAATATTGTAAATGCACAAACAGTAATATCTCCACATTGCAAGGTGCAATTCTGAAATTTTTTGCTTTTTCCTGCTAATCCTAGCATGATAAAGAAGATTCAAAGAGAGTGAGATGCCAGCTCCTTTCATTCAGTCAGTAGCTTCAAACATTTCTGGTATATGAAAAACATGTTTTTCAATGGCAAAAATCAATGAATATTGTAAATGCACAAACAGTAATATCTCCACATTGCACGGTGCAATTCTGAAATTTTTAGTTTTTCCTGTTAATCCTAGCATGATAAAGAAGATTCAAAGAGAGTGAGATGCCAGCTCCTTTCATTGTCAGTAGCTTCAAACATTTCTGGTATATGAAAAACATGTTTTTCAATGGCAAAAATCAATGAATATTGTAAATGCACAAACAGTAATATCTCCACATTGCAAGGTGCAATTCTGAAATTTTTTGCTTTTTCCTGCTAATCCTAGCATGATAAAGAAGATTCAAAGAGAGTGAGATGCCAGCTCCTTTCATTCAGTCAGTAGCTTCAAACATTTCTGGTATATGAAAAACATGTTTTTCAATGGCAAAAATCAATGAATATTGTAAATGCACAAACAGTAATATCTCCACATTGCACGGTGCAATTCTGAAATTTTTAGCTTTTTCCTGTTAATCCTAGCATGATAAAGAAGATTCAAAGAGAGTGAGATGCCAGCTCCTTTCATTCAGTCAGTAGCTTCAAACATTTCTGGTATATGAAAAACATGTTTTTCAATGGCAAAAATCAATGAATATTGTAAATGCACAAACAGTAATATCTCCACATTGCAAGGTGCAATTCTGAAATTCTTTGCTTTTTCCTGTTAATCCTAGCATGATAAAGAAGATTCAAAGAGAGTGAGATGCCAGCTCCTTTCATTCAGTCAGTAGCTTCAAACATTTCTGGTATATGAAAAACATGTTTTTCAATGGCAAAAATCAATGAATATTGTAAATGCACAAACAGTAATATCTCCACATTGCAAGGTGCAATTCTGAAATTTTTTGCTTTTTCCTGCTAATCCTAGCATGATAAAGAAGATTCAAAGAGAGTGAGATGCCAGCTCCTTTCATTCAGTCAGTAGCTTCAAACATTTCTGGTATATGAAAAACATGTTTTTCAATGGCAAAAATCAATGAATATTGTAAATGCACAAACAGTAATATCTCCACATTGCACGGTGCAATTCTGAAATTTTTAGCTTTTTCCTGTTAATCCTAGCATGATAAAGAAGATTCAAAGAGAGTGAGATGCCAGCTCCTTTCATTCAGTCAGTAGCTTCAAACATTTCTGGTATATGAAAAACATGCTTTTCAATGGCAAAAATCAATGAATATTGTAAATGCACAAACAGTAATATCTCCACATTGCACGGTGCAATTCTGAAATTTTTAGCTTTTTCCTGTTAATCCTAGCATGATAAAGAAGATTCAAAGAGAGTGAGATGCCAGCTCCTTTCATTCAGTCAGTAGCTTCAAACATTTCTGGTATATGAAAAACATGTTTTTCAATGGCAAAAATCAATGAATATTGTAAATGCACAAACAGTAATATCTCCACATTGCAAGGTGCAATTCTGAAATTTTTTGCTTTTTCCTGCTAATCCTAGCATGATAAAGAAGATTCAAAGAGAGTGAGATGCCAGCTCCTTTCATTCAGTCAGTAGCTTCAAACATTTCTGGTATATGAAAAACATGTTTTTCAATGGCAAAAATCAATGAATATTGTAAATGCACAAACAGTAATATCTCCACATTGCACGGTGCAATTCTGAAATTTTTAGCTTTTTCCTGTTAATCCTAGCATGATAAAGAAGATTCAAAGAGAGTGAGATGCCAGCTCCTTTCATTCAGTCAGTAGCTTCAAACATTTCTGGTATATGAAAAACATGATTTTCAATGGCAAAAATCAATGAATATTGTAAATGCACAAACAGTAATATCTCCACATTGCAAGGTGCAATTCTGAAATTCTTTGCTTTTTCCTGTTAATCCTAGCATGATAAAGAAGATTCAAAGAGAGTGAGATGCCAGCTCCTTTCATTCAGTCAGTAGCTTCAAACATTTCTGGTATATGAAAAACATGTTTTTCAATGGCAAAAATCAATGAATATTGTAAATGCACAAACAGTAATATCTCCACATTGCAAGGTGCAATTCTGAAATTTTTTGCTTTTTCCTGCTAATCCTAGCATGATAAAGAAGATTCAAAGAGAGTGAGATGCCAGCTCCTTTCATTCAGTCAGTAGCTTCAAACATTTCTGGTATATGAAAAACATGTTTTTCAATGGCAAAAATCAATGAATATTGTAAATGCACAAACAGTAATATCTCCACATTGCACGGTGCAATTCTGAAATTTTTAGCTTTTTCCTGTTAATCCTAGCATGATAAAGAAGATTCAAAGAGAGTGAGATGCCAGCTCCTTTCATTCAGTCAGTAGCTTCAAACATTTCTGGTATATGAAAAACATGTTTTTCAATGGCAAAAATCAATGAATATTGTAAATGCACAAACAGTAATATCTCCACATTGCAAGGTGCAATTCTGAAATTTTTTGCTTTTTCCTGCTAATCCTAGCATGATAAAGAAGATTCAGAGTGAGATGCCAGCTCCTTTCATTCAGTCAGTAGCTTCAAACATTTCTGGTATATGAAAAACATGTTTTTCAATGGCAAAAATCAATGAATATTGTAAATGCACAAACAGTAATATCTCCACATTGCACGGTGCAATTCTGAAATTTTTAGCTTTTTCCTGTTAATCCTAGCATGATAAAGAAGATTCAAAGAGAGTGAGATGCCAGCTCCTTTCATTCAGTCAGTAGCCTCAAACATTTCTGGTATATGAAAAACATGTTTTTCAATGGCAAAAATCAATGAATATTGTAAATGCACAAACAGTAATATCTCCACATTGCAAGGTGCAATTCTGAAATTTTTTGCTTTTTCCTGTTAATCCTAGCATGATAAAGAAGATTCAAAGAGAGTGAGATGCCAGCTCCTTTCATTCAGTCAGTAGCTTCAAACATTTCTGGTATATGAAAAACATGTTTTTCAATGGCAAAAATCAATGAATATTGTAAATGCACAAACAGTAATATCTCCACATTGCAAGGTGCAATTCTGAAATTTTTTGCTTTTTCCTGCTAATCCTAGCATGATAAAGAAGATTCAAAGAGAGTGAGATGCCAGCTCCTTTCATTCAGTCAGTAGCTTCAAACATTTCTGGTATATGAAAAACATGTTTTTCAATGGCAAAAATCAATGAATATTGTAAATGCACAAACAGTAATATCTCCACATTGCACGGTGCAATTCTGAAATTTTTAGCTTTTTCCTGTTAATCCTAGCATGATAAAGAAGATTCAAAGAGAGTGAGATGCCAGCTCCTTTCATTCAGTCAGTAGCTTCAAACATTTCTGGTATATGAAAAACATGTTTTTCAATGGCAAAAATCAATGAATATTGTAAATGCACAAACAATAATATCTCCACATTGCAAGGTGCAATTCTGAAATTTTTTGCTTTTTCCTGCTAATCCTAGCATGATAAAGAAGATTCAAAGAGAGTGAGATGCCAGCTCCTTTCATTCAGTCAGTAGCTTCAAACATTTCTGGTATATGAAAAACATGTTTTTCAATGGCAAAAATCAATGAATATTGTAAATGCACAAACAGTAATATCTCCACATTGCACGGTGCAATTATGAAATTTTTAGCTTTTT
This sequence comes from Phyllobates terribilis, assembly GCF_046119375.1. Classification (NCBI taxonomy): domain Eukaryota; kingdom Metazoa; phylum Chordata; class Amphibia; order Anura; family Dendrobatidae; genus Phyllobates; species Phyllobates terribilis. The sequence continues at coordinate 177,275 of NW_027364738.1, forward strand.
CCTGTTAATCCTAGCATGATAAAGAAGATTCAAAGAGAGTGAGATGCCAGCTCCTTTCATTCAGTCAGTAGCTTCAAACATTTCTGGTATATGAAAAACATGTTTTTCAATGGCAAAAATCAATGAATATTGTAAATGCACAAACAGTAATAACTCCACATTGCAAGGTGCAATTCTGAAATTTTTTGCTTTTTCCTGCTAATCCTAGCATGATAAAGAAGATTCAAAGAGAGTGAGATGCCAGCTCCTTTCATTCAGTCAGTAGCTTCAAACATTTCTGGTATATGAAAAACATGTTTTTCAATGGCAAAAATCAATGAATATTGTAAATGCACAAACAGTAATATCTCAACATTGCACGGTGCAATTCTGAAATTTTTAGCTTTTTCCTGTTAATCCTAGCATGATAAAGAAGATTCAAAGAGAGTGAGATGCCAGCTCCTTTCATTCAGTCAGTAGCTTCAAACATTTCTGGTATATGAAAAACGTTTTTCAATGGCAAAAATCAATGAATATTGTAAATGCACAAACAGTAATATCTCCACATTGCAAGGTGCAATTCTGAAATTTTTTGCTTTTTCCTGTTAATCCTAGCATGATAAAGAAGATTCAAAGAGAGTGAGATGCCAGCTCCTTTCATTCAGTCAGTAGCTTCAAACATTTCTGGTATATGAAAAACATGTTTTTCAATGGCAAAAATCAATGAATATTGTAAATGCACAAACAGTAATATCTCCACATTGCAAGGTGCAATTCTGAAATTTTTTGCTTTTTCCTGCTAATCCTAGCATGATAAAGAAGATTCAAAGAGAGTGAGATGCCAGCTCCTTTCATTCAGTCAGTAGCTTCAAACATTTCTGGTATATGAAAAACATGTTTTTCAATGGCAAAAATCAATGAATATTGTAAATGCACAAACAGTAATATCTCCACATTGCACGGTGCAATTCTGAAATTTTTTGCTTTTTCCTGTTAATCCTAGCATGATAAAGAAGATTCAAAGAGAGTGAGATGCCAGCTCCTTTCATTCAGTCAGTAGCTTCAAACATTTCTGGTATATGAAAAACATGTTTTTCAATGGCAAAAATCAATGAATATTGTAAATGCACAAACAGTAATATCTCCACATTGCAAGGTGCAATTCTGAAATTTTTTGCTTTTTCCTGCTAATCCTAGCATGATAAAGAAGATTCAAAGAGAGTGAGATGCCAGCTCCTTTCATTCAGTCAGTAGCTTCAAACATTTCTGGTATATGAAAAACATGTTTTTCAATGGCAAAAATCAATGAATATTGTAAATGCACAAACAGTAATATCTCCACATTGCACGGTGCAATTCTGAAATTTTTAGCTTTTTCCTGTTAATCCTAGCATGATAAAGAAGATTCAAAGAGAGTGAGATGCCAGCTCCTTTCATTCAGTCAGTAGCTTCAAACATTTCTGGTATATGAAAAACATGTTTTTCAATGGCAAAAATCAATGAATATTGTAAATGCACAAACAGTAATATCTCCACATTGCAAGGTGCAATTCTGAAATTCTTTGCTTTTTCCTGTTAATCCTAGCATGATAAAGAAGATTCAAAGAGAGTGAGATGCCAGCTCCTTTCATTCAGTCAGTAGCTTCAAACATTTCTGGTATATGAAAAACATGTTTTTCAATGGCAAAAATCAATGAATATTGTAAATGCACAAACAGTAATATCTCCACATTGCAAGGTGCAATTCTGAAATTTTTTGCTTTTTCCTGCTAATCCTAGCATGATAAAGAAGATTCAAAGAGAGTGAGATGCCAGCTCCTTTCATTCAGTCAGTAGCTTCAAACATTTCTGGTATATGAAAAACATGTTTTTCAATGGCAAAAATCAATGAATATTGTAAATGCACAAACAGTAATATCTCCACATTGCACGGTGCAATTCTGAAATTTTTAGCTTTTTCCTGTTAATCCTAGCATGATAAAGAAGATTCAAAGAGAGTGAGATGCCAGCTCCTTTCATTCAGTCAGTAGCTTCAAACATTTCTGGTATATGAAAAACGTTTTTCAATGGCAAAAATCAATGAATATTGTAAATGCACAAACAGTAATATCTCCACATTGCAAGGTGCAATTCTGAAATTTTTTTGCTTTTTCCTGTTAATCCTAGCATGATAAAGAAGATTCAAAGAGAGTGAGATGCCAGCTCCTTTCATTCAGTCAGTAGCTTCAAACATTTCTGGTATATGAAAAACATGTTTTTCAATGGCAAAAATCAATGAATATTGTAAATGCACAAACAGTAATATCTCCACATTGCAAGGTGCAATTCTGAAATTTTTTGCTTTTTCCTGCTAATCCTAGCATGATAAAGAAGATTCAAAGAGAGTGAGATGCCAGCTCCTTTCATTCAGTCAGTAGCTTCAAACATTTCTGGTATATGAAAAACATGTTTTTCAATGGCAAAAATCAATGAATATTGTAAATGCACAAACAGTAATATCTCCACATTGCACGGTGCAATTCTGAAATTTTTTGCTTTTTCCTGTTAATCCTAGCATGATAAAGAAGATTCAAAGAGAGTGAGATGCCAGCTCCTTTCATTCAGTCAGTAGCTTCAAACATTTCTGGTATATGAAAAACATGTTTTTCAATGGCAAAAATCAATGAATATTGTAAATGCACAAACAGTAATATCTCCACATTGCAAGGTGCAATTCTGAAATTTTTTGCTTTTTCCTGCTAATCCTAGCATGATAAAGAAGATTCAAAGAGAGTGAGATGCCAGCTCCTTTCATTCAGTCAGTAGCTTCAAACATTTCTGGTATATGAAAAACATGTTTTTCAATGGCAAAAATCAATGAATATTGTAAATGCACAAACAGTAATATCTCCACATTGCACGGTGCAATTCTGAAATTTTTTGCTTTTTCCTGTTAATCCTAGCATGATAAAGAAGATTCAAAGAGAGTGAGATGGGGGAGTGGCCTGAACACAGGACGAGATGGCAGCTTGATCCTGAGCTCCCTGAAGGCTAAAACTACAAAGCGACGATAAAAGCAACTTAAGAAGATTTACTCGATCAATTCTTACATGAATTAACTCCCTAAAGCTTAAGGATCATCTGGATACTGAAAAGACTCTCCCTGACCCGTTATTCTGGGAGATATTTCGTTTGGAAGCAGTGAGGTGCGTCCTTGATTTCATGCCAGTCGTGGGTATTGCGACATAGACCTGCAGGCTTGCAGGTCTGTGTGTCTCTGCAAGGGGACCCTCCCTACTCCCTTCCTCTGGACCTAGGAACACTGTTTATCGGGTGCTATCGGACAATTTGCAAAGGATTCATATTTTGAGGAAGGTGGCAAGGAGCCCTTAAAGCCTGCTCTGCTGTTGTGGGAGGCCGGTGGCTGTGGGACGAGCCGATTATATACTTCAGCTTTTACAGCCTGTGCTGGGAAGTAACAAGGACCGAGTCCTAACTAGACCCACGGGACCCTGTAGCCCTGAAAACGGCCCCACTGTACTGAACCACCAGCCTGCAAGCTGTCCCTGCCTGCTATCCACCCCACTACCAGCTGCGACCGGGGGTAAGACTCCTACAGAGATACCACCGCCCGGCGCTGTACCACCCTGCTACTAGCTGCGACCAGTGACAGGATTCCGGAAGTTAAAAACACCGGCCGGCACTTTCTGTATCGCGGACCCCGGGGACCTTCCAGATCTACAATCAAGTAAGAAGATTGTGAGACCGGAGCCCTGAGAAGTCCAGCACACGGACGCCAAGCTACGGGACCTTCCTGCTTCAGGACGCCGGCAGCAGCCCGAAGACCCGGCCCTGCTCACAGCTGACGCGGCTACACAGAGGAGAGGAACTGTAGATATCATCATAAAAAGGTCAGACAAGCCCTGGCTGATGCCAGGGCTATTATCGTGACTCTGTGAGGCTATTGTCTGGGGTCTGGTGGCGGCGGTGTCCCTTTTATTTTGTGGAGCGGTCCTCCCTCTCCCTCCTGCTGACGGGCGCTGCTTGTATCTGCGGCCGGGATCCCTGCCTCTTGCTACGGCTGTTCCCTGGGTTCGGGGGCTGTTCCGGTGGTGGCAGTTCCCCCTCCTTAGTTCCGGAGCCGCTCCGCTCCTGGCTCTGCCCCTGTCTCCCTTCTAAAGACCGGCGCTGCCGGTGTATAGGGCTTGCAGCCCCACTTCCCCCGGGGCTGATTTACAAGCGGCGGTGTCTCCCTCCTGCTTCTGGGGGGGCCGCTTTGTCCCTCCCCACTAGTAACTGACAGGTGCCACCGGTCCCCGCGCTCCGCTCCACCTATTCCCGTTGTGCCGCTCTGCTGACTGTGCCCCTCCGGTGTTGGGACCCTACAGACCCCTGTGACTGCCTCCCCCTCTTGTGCTGGTGTTGCTGCGCTCTGATCTTGCCCTTGGTCCTTCCCTGCAGCGGCACCGCTGCCCTCCTCTGCCTCATATCCATAATCAGCTGATAGATTCAATTCTCCCGCCCCCTGCTGCAGCGTCCTCTGTACTGCTGTCCATGGTCCTGATCAAATTCTCCTGCCCTCTGCTGCGGCGTAGCTCTGCACTGCTGTCCATGGTGCTGATTTGAGCTGCTGTCCATGGTGCTGATTTCAGTCAAACTCTCCTGCCCCTGCTACAGCGTCGCTCTGTTCTGCTGTCCAAGGTGCTGATTTTACATTAGTTAATTCTCTTGCCTCCTGCTGCAACATCGCTTTGCACTGCTGTCCATGGTGCTGATTTTATATCAGTACTGATACAGAGGTCCATCAAACATCAAACTTTGGACAAACATTTAATTGTGAGACTTGACTTTGAGGAGGGGTGGAGGATAGGAGGAATTGCTTCTGCCATATATATACTGTGATTTCGCTACCTGATATACATATAACAGTTGGTGCCCATGGAACTCTACAGATCTGCAAGTTTCCACAATAATTAGTTTTCTGTTAAGAACTATATGTGCCTTTTATTTTTATCCCTCAGGTCAAGTTTACTATTTCTCTTGATATTTTTGATTGTGATTTACATTTAAAGGATTGCATTCTAGGGGGTGCATAATTCTGCAGTCTTTAAGGGTATTGATTGCCTCTTATTGGAGTGATATTTGTTTAATGCTAATTTCTTCCAGTCATTGTTCCTAGTCATTTTGCTACTCTAAAGTCTTCTATCCACTCTCTAGCTTAAATATTCCCATTGTCTTTTTGG